>NC_085980.1:12786880-12971880 GCF_910591565.1 Cydia splendana | reverse complement strand
GATTTCTCACCAATTTACATGAAGTTTTTAAACCTTAAGGCAGAGAAAATCTAAAAGTCGTGACGTGTGGGGCACGAAATGTAAGCACTGACTTTATATCAAGTCAATGGCGGCGAAAAGGTTAATCATCATTCATCATCATCATTTCAGATTATATACGTCCCACTGCTGGGCACAGGCCTCCTCTCATGCGCGAGAGGGCTTGGGCTATAGTCCCCACGCTAGCCCAATGCGGCTTGGGGACTTCACATACACCTTTGAATTTCTTCGCAGATGTATGCAGGTTTCCTCACGATGTTTTCCTTCACAGAAAAGCTAGTGGTAAATATCTAATGATATTTCGTACATAAGTTCCGAAAAACTCATTGGCCAGGATTTGAACCCGCGACCTCCGGATTGAAAGTCGGATGTCATATCCACTCGGCTACCACCGCTCTTCGAAAAGGTTCATCAGACGCCCAGTAAATCGTCTGACAATCTCGACTGACACTGGAAATGACGTTCGCAGGGATCAATTTCCTTTGTTTTTGACGTTATCATTATATTCTTGTTGTTATTACGCAGCTTAGAGCATTTAATAACTGGAGTCGCCTTTAAGAGCTTACCCCCCTGCCGAAAAGCTTGCAGAATTGTGCAAACTTTTGTATGGTTTGACGTTTATGTGACATGGCTATTTGTACGTTACGTACAAATCATGTAGAAATAGCCATACATTTGACGTGCCCCTCCCCCGCAAAAACCGACAGCCAAGTGAGCCAAGGCGTCTGCAGTTACTCATGGTATAATAATATACTCCGCCTGGTACTCCATTCCCGTCTTTTCTAGGTCACCTAACTGACACAAGCCTACGTCATCATGCGACAGCGCTATATGATAATATGCGATAGCGCTATATATAGCGGCCATGTTGTTGTGACATAGGCCTGTGTCACTCTGGGAATAGAAGACCATGTTTTATTAGACTATGCAGTTACTAAATGCTCTAACGCAGTAATAACATTTTCACAGATAAGACATTTATTATTTTTATAGTTCGCTTTTTTTAGCATTAGAAAGAACTTGAAAGAAGGTAAGCGATCTTGACACGTCTGTTAATTGAAAAACGCTTTTTAAAAATCAATAACTATTACTTATGAAAGCAGAAGAATATAAATGATCGTATTAGATTCATAATTGTTCATCATCATGGGATTAGTTGTCAAGCGGACCCCAGGTTCTCATGAGCCGTGACATTATGCCGGGATAACGCAAGGAAGAAGAAGATTATATTCATAATTGTTACATATTTGCCGTAATTTATTTTTAAAATGTGTTTTTCATTTAAAAGACAGATCAAGATTGTTTACCTTATTTCTAATGCTAAAAAAAACGTACTATAATTCAGATTGAATCTCCAAGCTTCTTCTTCTCTCGTGTCGAGGTTCCTCTAAAAACTCTAAACAGTGGATGCCCAGAAAGCAGCGGTGCTGATAGCCCTGACCGTCGCGTCCCTCAGGTCAGATTCCGAGCAGGAGTACGGGCACGCGGGGCATGCCAACAGGATCGCCATGGTTTGCGGTGCTGTGTTGCAGGCGCAATGAGTAGAATGGCCGCGAAGCAGTCCCCAGACGGCCATGTTTTGTTTACAACGGCCGACCTGGGACCTGAGCTCCAATAATCATACATTTTGAAATGTATTGCAGGCAGGCGGCGACAAGATAGGCGTAGTGGCGTTCAAGGTTCAAGGTTAAGGAGCCAAAAATTAAACGCTGTATGTACATAAATAATTTGATGAAACATTTTATTCTTAAAAAATATGAGCTTATATAAAAATATAATATCATGGAGACCGAGCTTTGCTCGGAAAACTTATAAAAACACAAAAATGCGCGTTTTCCCAGAGATAAGACCTAGCTAGATCGAATTATCTCCCCCGAAAACACCCATATAGCAAATTTAATCGAAATCGTTAGAGCAGTTTCCGAGATCCCCGAAATATAATTATCGTCAGGTGACACGCAAAACTCACCAATTACCATTGGCTGAACTTGTGGTGGTAATTAGTGAGTTTTGCTTGTCACCTGACGATATATACATAAATATACAAGAATTGCTCGTTTAAAGTTATTAGGTAGATTAGTTAAAGTATCTTTCAGTTCATTTGATATCAAGAAAAACGATTATCCTAATCTATCATTCCATTTTTATTTGATTAAATTATTATATTTAAAGTGGTACCGCAACGTTAACGGGTAGGTATTTAAAAATGTACCTACTATTTACTTTTCCCCCAAACTTACAACATTTTAAAAGTTACCACTAAAACATATTTATCATCACTAAGTATAATTTAGTAAATACGAAATAAATGCCAAATAATTAACGTTTTCTGTAATTATTTCTATTAGCAAATAGGTACTTGAGTAAGTAATAGCACATTTACACATTGCACATTTAGTTTGGGACGCCACAAAACTGAGTAGAAATCAAGTAGAAATCCCCCAAAATTTGTAAACATTAAAAAAATGAAAAACCTATTTACTATTCTTAAGAAAACTAATTATTTAAGTACTTGAAATATTCTCACGCATTACTAACATAATATTTATATACATCCTTAGTAAATAAATCATTATCTAAGTACTTAATACTAATTTTAAAAGCATGCAAAATAAGCTTTGACCAAAATTACATTGATTGAATAAGATGCGTAAAATCTAATACAATTTCGTGCTTCGAATTTGACAGGTAAACCAGATGGCGCTGTACAGCTCCACACATTTTGTGGTAAGAGCGTTTTCACATTGTCCGATCCGATATGGGATATAGGATCCTACATCCGCGTAGTCAGGCCGCGGGGACACGCCCGGGCGCCGTCTTTAGCGGTCACGCACACTACAACAAGCATTATGCCTACACATACGCACACAATCAAATATTATCCGTCCGACAGCTGACGGGGGGCTCCGACATGGCTTAATTAATCGAAAGCGCCTTTCCGATATCGGATGTCGGAAGGCGTCTATGACAAAAACAGGTGCAGGAGTGTTATTGGCATTAAGTCCGCCTTTTTAGGTTATTTATCGTTTTTTAGTAATAATGATTTATTAAATGCATAAATAAATACCTATAGAGAAACACATATAAATCTTATATTTTACTTCTTTCCGACATCCGATATCGGATCGGACAATGTGAAAACGCTCTATAGAGAGTTATAACTCTGATTGTCAAAAGTTGACGTTTCACAATTCAGTGACCGCAAACATATGGCCCAGTACAGCGCCATCTCAGTAATCAGTGTGTTTATTGCTTTCATAGGTTAGACAGGTTGGTACATTATATTGGTTCAGCTATGACACCCTGTAGGGCACTGCAATGTGGCTTAAATCTAACTTAATTACTATGGCTTAAGGCTGTCTCTTCTACATTGCTTATAATGGCCATGCGATCATGCATCATATTATATACATGTATATCTTTTAAACGGTTACAAATAATAATCTGTTTTGGATGTCAAACTAAGGCGTTACGTTTTAAGACTTTACCACTCTATTACAATCGATTAACTTTGGCTTTGACTAACCCTTAGCCTAAGCCTGTTTTTCTGTGCTGCGTGATAGACTAATTCCTAAGTTCTAAAGCGATGTGATGTCCCTCCACGTACTTGAGCAGCAAATCGTACTTTCGTTTCACTTTACTGTAGTCGGCTGTAATGTGGAACTTTCGTACCAAGTGCACTAGGTTGGTCTTGACCGACATCAGCGCGTAGTTTTTACCTGAAAATATGAAGAATTTATTGTTTAATAATTAATAATTAATCTTAAAAAAAAGTAAAACCGATTTCGTTTTCATCAGCAGTTCCACGTTATCAAATGGCACTTTTTCTGAACGTAAATACTTGCTTTATTGATGAAAACATAAAAATCGCTATATGTATGCCTATAACATTCGAGGTAGGGATTGCAATCCGGTCTGGTTTTGAATCCGGCCGGATCCGGCCGGATTTTGGCCTCAATCCGGCGGATCCGGTCGGATCCGGCCGGATTGGTATTGCGTATAAAAAGTTCATCAAGTCACGTATTTTATTATGTTTTTTAGCGTTATGTGCGAAGATAAGGATATTTTTCAATTAAGTAACATAACGGCTGTTTTAAGTTTCAAAAATCAACGTTTTTATTATTACATTACCACTAAGTCTTATTACAATAATCAGTCTCACAAATGAAATCTTTTTCTCTTAAAATATCTATACCCCAACCAACATTTCCCACAAAAAGGTGCTTTCAATTCAACCATTTTAGTTTGAGCAAACAAAATCAATGAACGTGTATACCTATACAAGTATACATTAAAACATTTATTCACACAAAACATTTTCCCGCTTTATTTAGTAGCATAATAATAACAAAATAACATACTAAATAATAATAAAAAATAAATATTATAGGACATTTTTACACAAATTGACTAAGCCCCACGGTAAGCTCAAGAAAGCTTGTGTTGTTGGTACTCAGACAACGATATATATTATACAAATACTTAAATACATAGAAAACAACCATGACTCAGGAACATCTCATCACACAAATAAATGTCCTTACCGGGATTCGAACCCAGGATCGCGGCTTCACAGGCAGGGTCACTACCCACTAGGTCAGACCGGTCGTCAAAAGTCAACATAATATATTCCACTAATTACTTTTAATTATTCCACTAATTACTTTTAATTAATCCACTAATTACTTTTAATTCGACAAAACATTTAACTTAACTGCTGAAGTGCTGAATGAAGTTTTATAAATATTTATTCATAATATTTTAAATGCAGGTAACACTATAACTAGGCTATAATGGTTTGTACAAAATAAAATGAAAGAGCATGTACATTAAATTACAATGTAACAACACAACAAATTGAATATAAACCAATCTAGTACTTACGGTGCACGGAAATCTCAACGCTACGACGACACATATTTCGTCGGCTAGAAGACTGGCGTCAACTAACAAACAGGTTGTTGTGTTGCTGTTTGCGAGCGAGAAAATTCGAATATTGGCGAGTACTTTTAAATTTTAACAGTGTTTTAAGCTGTTATTTTATATTTTAGCGCTTTGATTCACTTTACCGGATCCAAGACCGGATCCGGTGAATTTTGCCGGATCCGGTATCATGAAAAATGTTCCGGGTCCGGCTGGATTACCGGATCCGCCGGACCGGATTGCAATCCCTAATTCGAGGAGTATCCTGGATTCCTCATGAATCCCATCATCAGAACTGAGATTTGATAAAAACGGGACCACCTTGGAACTATATACTTTCAAACACAAAAATAATTTTCCAAATCGGTTCACCAATCACGGAGTTATGAGGTAACGTACATACAATAATAATACGGTTGAATTGATAACCTCCTTTTTTTTGAAGTCAGTTAAAAATATTGTTACATTCATGTCTTATTAGAAGGGCGAGCTTGTAGAATCCATAGAATCGCTATGTTAAAAAATATCACTTTAAAGTCAAGAAATGAAAAACGTGTTTTTAATTCTCGCAAAAATTTTCCCATTGAGTGTTTTATTAAATTTTCTCTCATCCGAAGCGTCAGACCCGTTTTTTTTTTTAATTATGTTGGAGTCGTAACGTGCTCTTTATCAGTGAAGATCAAGCTAAAGGAGCCCACTGATTAACAGTCCGCCGGACGGTATCGGCCTGTCAGTTAGAACAAAATTTTGACAGTTCCGAACAACTGACAGGCCGATACCGTCCGGCGGACTGTTAATCAGTGGGCCCCTTTAGGCCAAAAATTCACCTATGCAGTTCCGCCTTCCAAGGCTAAAGGCACCATAGCAGCCAGGGTTCTGAGGCAGCTTGGAGGGGTCCAGCCAGCGCTCTGGCTTGAACTCCATGCGGTCCGGGCCCCATATTGGAAGGCGGTGTATGCCCCACAGGGACACAATGCAACCGCTGCCTGCTGGGAGGGTGTAGTTCTCTGGAAGAATTAATAAATAATTAGGCTGTCTTATTATATAAGTGGGAAGCCGATGAAATCCTAGAGATTTTTTGTTTTTCTTTTTTAGGGTTCCGTACCCAAAGGGTAAAAACGGGACCCTATTACTAAGACTCCGCTGTCCGTCTGTCCGTCTGTCTGTTACCAGGCTGTAACTCGAAAACCGTGATAGCTAGACAGTTGAAATTTTCACAGATGATGTAGGTGTTTTATGATATAGGAGGCAAACGAGCAAACGAATCGCCTGATGGTAAGCGCTTACCGTCGCTCATGGACACAAGCAACACCAGAGGGGAAGTGCGTTGCCGGCTTTTAAGATGGGAATACGCTTTTTTCTTGAAAGTTTGAAGGCCGTATCGGTCTGAAAATACAGGCGACTGTTCATTTCAGACTGCAGGCAGTCAGTTTCTGGAGAAACGCACAATTGAGGACGGCCATCTATGTGGTGAAGATGGAAATAATGTCACGTAAGCAGTACCGTCTTTACCATAAGGGCACACTGGGCTCGTGCCCAGCGCCCCCATCCTCAGGGCACCCCGTAGGGCAGGAAGAGTATATTTGATTACCCATAATAAATAGAAGATCATACTATAAAAATGTTAGTTTAATTCGTTTTCGCTACTTTCCAAAAGGGCCCCAAATTCTTATGTGCCCAAGGGCCCCAGCATAGTTTAAGACGGCCCTGCACGTAAGGCTTGGGGTAGCGAGCTGCAAAAGTGCGTAAAAAGCACTAGGAAGATTAAGGGCCAGTTGCACAAACCACATTTAATGGACTGATTAACGTCAATCAGCAGTGTAGTATGAAACTTCCCATACAATAAAATTTAGCGAACGCTTTAACGGTGACAGACGGTTTCGTGCAACCGACCCTAACGCTACGCTACACGCTCGCCGTACTGCAGGACGCTCCTTATTGTGTAACGAGTAGACCGACAAAAATTAAAAATAATAAGAGCATAAAGCCTGAAGAATCCAAGTCAGGAAAAAAGCCCTAAAATCATCATTAACTTACTAAGTTTAAGCTCCTTGTCGATATCCCTCGCGATGATGGGAGTCACAGGGCTGATTCGCAGCACCTCTTTAATGACCGCCTCCGTGTACACCAGCTTCGCCATGTCTTCCTTGCACAAGTCCGCACTGGAGCCTAGGACGGCCAGTATTCTGTAACAAACAGGAAATATTTAGACCAATTATTTGGTGAACCAAGAGTTTTGACCGAAGGGTTTCAAGTTCGGGCAGTTCGGTCGGCTCCCTGACACTGCATAACGCATCGCAGCCAGTGGCGGATTTGCAGTCTTTGCCGCCCTAGGCTCCAGGCCCTGTAGCCGCCCTTTTCTCAACACCCATCATATTGACTACATTTTGTGTTATTTCTTGTTCAGCGAATTATTTGTCACAATTTGCCGCCCCTAAATATCTTGCCGCCCTAGGCCCGGGCCTACTGGGCCTTAGGGCAAATCCGGCACTGAACGCAGCCATAATGTGTTTTTTAGTTTTAAGGTTTTTTTTTTATATTATGCTGCTTTTAAGGTAATTATCTATTATGGGCCACTAGTTGCCTAAAATAAAGATTTTCATTTCATTTAAACTCCAACCCTGTTAAGATGACGTCCGAATAACGACTACTCTTTCTCTCTTCTCCTAGACGATTTTGACCACAGCTACTGCATTTTATTCCTTAGGTACGGGAACTAAGCTGGTCCGCCCGGTCGTGCGCCCTCATGTGACTACAGTATCATCATCATCACCATCATATTAGGACGTCCACTGCTGGACATAGGCCTCCCCCAAAGAGTGCCACAATGACCGGTCTTGCGCCACCCGCATCCAGCGGACTCCCGCGACCTTTACCAGGTCATCAGTCCACCTTGTGGGGAGTCTACGCACGCTGCGCCTTCCGGTACGTGGTCGCCACTCGAGAACCTTTCCGCCCCAATGGCCAGCGGTTCTACTAATGTGCCCCGCCCACTGCCACTTAAGTTTCTTCTTCTTCCTCGCGTTATCCCGGCATTTTGCCACGGCTCATGGGAGCCTGGGGTCCGCTTGACAACTAATCCCATGATTTGACGTAGGCACTAGTTTTTACGAAAGCGACTGCCATCTGACCATCCAACCCAGAGGGGAAACTAGGCCTTATTGGGATTAGTCCGGTTTCCTCACGATGTTTTCCTTCACCGAAAAGCGACTGGTAAATATTAAATAATATTTCGTACATAAGTTCCGAAAAACTCATTGGTACGAGCCGGGGTTTCAACCCGCGACCTCCGGATTGCAAGTCGCACGCTCTTACCGCTAGGCCACCAGCGCTTTTTAAGCCACCCACTGGGCCACTTAAGTTTAGCGATCTTAAAATTATGACATTTAAATAACACTTGTGACTGTGCTATCGAAATCGCTGCCGAGTTACCTTGTTCTGACTCTAATAACTTTTGATAAAAGAGAATAGAGAGTATAGAGGGGCCCTGTCATAGTAAATTTTGTAGTCACAGTAAATCTATCGACATACGACTAAAACTCAAAATGAAAACGTATAAAACTATCGAAAAAATTTATATATATGGATAAATGATTTTATTATTTTTATATCATTTTATCATTTTGACCCATGTTCATTCACTGATACCTATGTGTTAAAATTGTTAAATATGAAACGGTGTCGTCAACGCCATCTAGCCGACCATAGGCCAAAGGTGTGTGCGCCATCTATCCGAGTATGACTTTTTCTTGATTTCCGAGGCACGTTTTTTTCTTAGACTTTATTCATCTTATACGGAGTTACATATGTCTTTGCTTTTGATTGAGCCTGGTCACGGCCACCATTGCCTTGACCCTACCTAATGGAGTCACCTGCGTGAATCAGGTGTTTACGGCACACGAGAAGGCACATTCGACTCGCTTTTATGATAATTCGAGACATGACGACCAATGCTATAATGAGTAGCACTCACTGGGTGGTTTTACTGCTAATTGTAGAAAGTTTGATACAAAAATAGGGGTAAATAAAACTAGTTTGCGGTCATAAACTTTTGTATAATATATCTTTCCCATTTATTAAATGGATAAAAAATATGCTGAGAATAAAAATAATAGCATTTCATTTGCCCTCATTTGAAAAGATTTGGAGACTGAAATATCTCCTTCTTTTTAATAGCCAGATATAATGGTTTAAGACTTCAAGTGAGAAAAGATAACATATTGTCAAGAATTATGTTTAAATTTTGTAAATTTGTATGCGAGTATTGGTTTGAAACGAAAATGACAAAATCTGTAGCATGGAATCGGTTCGGTATCATAAAATCGGTCGAAGTCATAAATATTTTATTTTGTATTGATTCCGAAATATGGCGACCATGTCACAAAGCGAGAGGCAAGGTCGAATTGCTCTTTAGGGTTTTTACCGTAGACAAGTTATCAGTAGGTATGGCACGTGTCAGGTTTCGCAATGTTTATGTACATAAATTAACAATCATTTCAATCATTTGTGTATTGTTTTTCTTTGTCTTTTCTTTTATTTTGTAGTTTGACAGTGCCTTGGTTTTATACTGTGTAACTTATTTGATCAATAAATAAAAATAAAAAAATTTGACGAGGGATCCATTTTGTTGTGTATTTTTTAACATACCTAATCTGAATATTTTTATTTGTCACATTAACGCAGTAGGTATAAATTTTAATGTTAAAAAAAGAATGAGCATGGATTTTAAAATACCTTAGGTATATTATTATTATTATACCTAGTTAGAATATTTTTTATTGACACACCTTAGTAAAATATACAACATAAGGAAAAAAACAATTCACAAGTCATAGGACAAAGTTGTTATTATTTAGGATTTTTATTTATCTCATATAACACTATTTAGTTTTTAAAAATTGTTCCATAAATAGCTAGACATCATATTAATTTGCTATGCCCTACCAGGGTGCCATGTGTTCGTAATTTTTTTTTATTGTAACAACTTTATTATGTAGGTTCCATGGTTCGCAATAAATAATTCTATTCTATTCAAGGCAGACAACAGATGGTCTTATAACTAAAGAGAATATAATCAAAAAGTAAGTAACTCTGTTAATGTAGACCGGTAGGGTTTGTTTTAGCTTCTTACTCTACTCAATACTACTCTTAGACATCGAGTATCCTGTAGCTATTACAGTTGTCGTCTAGAGCAGCGGTCGGCGACCTTAGCAGCCAAGGGCCACATAGTAGTTAACGAAGTTGACGCGGGCCGCACTTTGTTAATATTTGTGACTTTAGCAGTCTATCAATATTACATACAAAATAGCTAGGGAGGCTAGCGGGCCGCAAGTGAGAGGGTCGCAGGCCGCATGCGGCCCGCGCGCTGGTCTAGAGCTTCTTATCACTTTGTGAGTTTAAAGGACATCTACTCTGCTGCCGAATAAATTCAAAGGGCTTTTGATCTCCATTATCTGACTCATGGAAATGGTCGAAAAAGCTCTTGAGTAAGCACAAGGTAGCTATTGAGGGAGTGATTACATAAAAAATCCCGATAGGTCAAAGTGTGGCAAGGGCCAACTGAAATAATACAATAAGATAATAATTTAAGGTCCTTACTGTTAACTTTTGTAGAATTAAGTACGATAGTTGCGGGTATTTGAGATCGTATTGGTATAGTTGTACCTTCGCATTCTCATGGCTTTATTGATATCACCGTTGGACTGTTAAAATATGTATGATAGTCGAAGGTAGATTGGTTTGTACATTTAATGGTGATACCTTCAATAATTATAAGATCATTTGTTTGGTTTAGACATTGTGGGTATATTAGATTGATGTTTACCAATATACCCACAATGATTAATTTTAATGACTAGCGATTAATATAAAAGTCGAGAGCCACGTGGTTCGAGGAACAGTACTGTAAAACGATTCATGGAGTTAACATCTAGTAATGTTTTGTGAATAAACAGTGTTGTAGTATTTCACCGTTTCATTTGGACTTCATCATCGGCCGCTATCCTTGTTGTCGGGAGTTATCAGCTCCAGAAGGTGGGATGTAATACTGGCTCACTAGAAAAGGTACACTATATATATTTTTTTTTTTTCGTTTATTGTATTTCGTTTCCGTTAAGCGTTTAAAAAACTTAACGACGTATGATGTAAGGTGTAATGAGTATGTGATAATACTACTTTAAAGTAATTGTTCTGTAAGACAAATTAATGCAGTTTAATGCAACGTAATTGTTGCTTTTATACAATTTTGTTTAAATAAGGATAAAATGGTGCCTTAAGTGCTTGTTTACTAGTATTTATTAGAAAATCGAACATTATTTAGTCCCTTGTTTGATTATGAGATGAAATGGAACTTGTGTGTAGATATTAACTTCTGTGTGCAATCAGGTTTGCGTAAATACATACTTTGAGTTAAGCAAGATGTATTCATTTGCGACATTTATATTAAATAGAAATCCTGCTTTTAAATCACAATGATTACTTGATTAGCATTATGAATCCTGTCTTTGTCCTTTTTTATTCTTTAGTATGGATTATTAAACTTGTTAAAAACGAAATCTTAATAAGAACATTACATGTCCGTTACAATAACCCGTTTCAGCCATGGACAAGATACCCACTGAGCGACGGCTGGCAACGCCAGATGATGGCGGAGAGCGCCAGGAGAGGCAGAGTCGGCGGCGCAGCCGGGCACCAGACGAGCGGCGCAGTCGCGGCTCCAGGAGGTCACGCAGCCAGCAGCGGCGCAGTCGCGGCTCCAGGAGGTCACGCAGCCAGCAGCGGCGGGACTCCTATCGACCGTGCAGTCACCGGAGGGACTACGAGCGGTCGCGTTGTCGACACACAGCGGAGCGACCGTCTCGCAGCCGTTCTAGAGGTACGCGACGTTCATGTAGTCATCGTAGAAGCAGTCGCAGGACGATTAGTGAACATAGATATTATGCGAGGGTTCGAGGTAGTCGAAGTGGAGGTCGGAGATCTCGCAGTATAAATAGAAGGACAAATGAAGCTTTACATAACGTTAGATCGCGTAGTCCCCATATGGGTGATAGTCGTCGCGATTTAAGGGTTAGTGAGGACAGTAATGTGCATGCTCGTGCCTCAATAGCTAGGTCCCTAGCTGGGCATACAAATGCAAACAATAGTGATTTAAATGAGAACACTGGTATGACTTTATTGTCCTCTCAAGTAAATCAGGTTCAGAATAATGAAAATCTAGATAGCAGCAACAACCAAACGGAGTCTAACGTCTATGGGCAGCGCGGAGAGCCGCAGGATGTAGCGGGTGTGTTTAAAGAATTTATTAAAATCATGAAAGCCGAAAATGCTAACTCTAAACCATCTGTGAGATATCCTGTTGCTACCAGCGCAGTTCCAGAGTTTGATCCAAGCAAAAGTAGTCAAACTATAGATATGTGGCTTAATAAAGTTAATGAGTGTGCTGCTATTTACAATTGGTCTGAACCTGAAGTGCTGCACTATGCATTACCTAAATTGAGCGGTGTAGCGCAACGTTGGTATCAATCATTGCCTAGTATGAAATATACATGGCAAGAATGGCAGGTAAAATTAAGTACTGCGTTCCCAAGCATCGAAAATTACGGGATTTTATTAACAGAAATGCTAAACTTACGAGCCAAATTTGGCGATTCTCTTGAGAATTATTTTTATGATAAAATGATTTTGTTACACAAGTGTAGATTATCCGGCAAAGATGCCGTAGATTGTATCTTGCTGGGTATTGATGACAGATCCGTGCGAACAGGAGCAGAAGCTGCACAATTTAGTGATCCAGATAAATTATTAGTTTATTTGCGGAGTGTAAAATCAATTAAAAGACCTGAGAGATCCTTTCAAAAACCATCTTCTGCTTCTGATTCGACGCCAAAATCAAAACCATTCATGAAAACTAGTAGAGATAATAAGGTTTTAAAGTGTTACAACTGCGGAGAGGAAGGTCACCCAAGCTTTAAATGCAAACAGCCGCAAAAGAAATGTGAAACATGTTCAAAACTAGGACACTCGTCTGAATTTTGCTTTACTAAGAATTCGAGTAATAAACCGCCTGTAACGGAACAGAAATCAATTAATTTAATAAATGGTTCTAATAAAGATGACAGCAAATACTATAAAACTGCTGTTGTCAATGGTAAAGAGTTCGCGTGTTTTATAGATTTCGGTGCGGAATGCACTATGATGCGAGTATCTGATGCGGAAAAGTTTTTAAATATGAGCTTTGATGACCTTCCCATTCTAAATGGGTTCGGTAAGGGAACTGTAAAACCTGTAGCTAAATGTACTGTGGATATGTCAATTGAAGGGGTTGGTGCTAGGGTTCTGCTTTACATAGTTTCAGATGAGTTTTTGTCGGTACCTTTACTTGTAGGTCACTCATACACGGAACAGAGTCATATCACTTTCGTGAAAACTCATGAAGCGGTCATTGTGATTGATACAAGTAAAAAGGCGGATAAAATATTACTTTATGCTAGCGAAGACACTAAAGTTGATGGCGTTAGTACTGTAGAAGTTTATTCTAAGCCAGTGTATTCTGGCGAACTTTATATTGAGCATCAATTAAGACAGGAGCCACGTAAAGAATATGAGGTATGTCATGATTATTGCCGGATTGACAATGGCAAAGGTCAGATAACTATTAGGGGATTTCCGTCTCGACAGTTTGTAATACCGAAAGACACACTGTTAGTTCGCTCTCATGCAGCTAATGTATTACAGGTTAATTTGATAGAAACTTGCAGTGATGATTCTGGTAAAGTAGATATTCAGCCTAAAGACTTGTTAGTTGATACTGATTTAGATCCTAATTATTTGAGTAAGTTAACATCTTTATTAACTAAATATAGAGAGTGTTTTGCCTTTAATACTAGTGAAATAGGATGTACCAATGTTTCCGAAATGGAAATTCGTTTAAAGGACTCAACCCCAGTGGTCTATCGGCCTTACAGATTGTCCCACACGGAAAGAGAAACTGTTAGGCAAATTGTTGGTGATTTGGAAAAGTGTGGTATTGTAAGAGAGTCGTGTTCGGAATTTGCATCGCCAATCGTATTAGTTAAGAAAAAAACAGGGGAGACACGTATGTGCGTAGACTTTAGAAAACTTAATAAAAACACAGTCAAGGAACATTATCCAATGCCACGAATCGAAGACCAAATAGATAATTTAGCCGGATTTAAATACTTTACGACTCTGGACTTGGCATCTGGTTATTACCAGATCCCAATGTCTGAGGAATCTAAACCATTGACCGCTTTTGTGACCCCAGACGGTCATTTTGAATTTAATCGTATGCCTTTCGGGCTCGTAAATGCGCCGTCTACCTTTCAACGTACCATTAATAAAATACTAGGTCACTCTCGGTTTAAAAACGCGTTTGCTTATATGGACGATATTGTGATTCCATCTACAGACATTGATACTGGGCTAGAGGATTTACGTCACGTTCTTTCCTTGTTCAAAGAAGCCGGATTGACTTTGAAATTATCTAAATGCCATTTCTTTCGGAAAAATATTGAGTATCTTGGTTTTGACATTAGTGCTGATGGGGTCAAGCCTGGTAGTAGAAAGATTGACGCCGTTAAGAATTTTCCAAGGCCACAGGATCAACATAATGTCAGACAGTTTATAGGTCTTGCAAGTTTCTTCAGGCGATTTGTGCAGGGCTTTTCTGTGATTGCTAGACCACTTACACAATTATTAAAAAAGGATTCAAAATGGAAATGGGGTGAAGACGAAGAAAGTGCATTTAATACGTTGCGTAAAGTATTAGTCGAACGGCCTGTCTTAGCATTTTATAATCCAACCTTTGAAACGCAAGTACATACGGACGCGAGTAAGAGTGGCCTTGGTGGGATATTACTACAAAGACAAAATCCGAACACTCCTTTTAAAGCAGTTGCATATTATAGTCGCCAAACCTCGCCCGAAGAGCAACATTTTACGTCCTACGATTTGGAAACGTTAGCTGTTGTCTGCTCATTACAGCGTTTTCGTGTTTATTTACTGGGGCTACATTTTAAAATCATCACGGACTGTAACTCACTGAGAGCAACTCTGGAAAAAAGAGATATGATACCCAGAGTGGCTCGTTGGTGGAATATCATGCAAGAGTACGATTTTGACATGGAGTATAGGCCGGGCACTAACATGCAGCATGTAGATGCGCTTAGTCGTAATCCCGTTGACCCTGCCACAGCGGTAGTAGAATATGATGTTAGAGTATGCGAAGTTAGAGAAAAGGCTGTCGATTGGATCACAACGGTTCAACAAAACGATTCCGAAATTAAACGCACTATGGAAATCTTAAATGATTCCTCATTGGATAATGTCCCCGATATTAAAGCTAATTATGTCGTCAAACGCGGTTTACTCTACCGGAAAACAGAAAGTGGCGAACACTGGGTTGTTCCTAAAGGGGTCAGATGGCAGATTCTAAAGTCTAACCATGACGATATAGGCCACTTCGGGTATGACAAGACGTTGCACAAGGTTAAAAGTCAGTATTGGTGGCCTAAGATGAATCGATTTGTAAAGAAATATGTGCAGAGCTGTTTAGAATGCGCATATTCGAAAAGTCAAGGGGGTAAGAAAGCAGGTGAACTGCATTCTATTCCCAAGGTAGACTCTCCGTTCCATACTTTACATTTCGATCACTTAGGACCATTCATTAAAAGCAGGCGAAATAATGTGTACTTGTTTGTGATCATAGATGCTTTCACTAAATTTATCGTATTGGTACCAGTCAAAAATACTAAAGCATCTACCTCTATTAAAGCTCTTGAGCATTATTTTGACCTTTTTAAACCCCCAACAAGGATCATTTCTGATAGGGGTAGTGGTTTCACCTCAAAGCGTTTTAAGTCTTTTGTAGCTTCTCTAGGAATAAAGCACGTGCTTAACGCCGTTGCAACGCCGCGTGCAAACGGGCAGGTAGAGCGCTACAATAGGACCATACTGGGAGCGCTGACGGCAGCAAATTGCGGGAAACCTGAAAATGTTTGGGATGAGGCAGTTTCTAAGGTACAGTGGGGACTGAATAACACAATTAATCAAGGGACGGGTAAAACTCCATCGGAAGTGCTATTTGGTCTTCAACTTACGGGCAGAAGTGATGCTCTTTTAAAATCAAGTTTAGGTGATAATGATGCAAACACAAAAAACCTGGAATCAGTAAGAGAAGAAGTAGCGGAGCATGTACAGAAAAATCAGGAAAAACAGAAGGAAAGATTCGATAGGCATAGGAAGGTAGTGAAGTTCAACTTAGGAGACTTAGTTAGAATCGAAAGAGAGATACCTGCGACTGGCCAAAGTCGGAAGTTAGTACCTCGGTTTCAGGGACCTTATCGTATAACACAGGTACTAGATCACGATCGATATGAGATTTGTGATACTCCTTTGTCTAAGAAAAATAACCGCCCTTTCAAAAGTATAGTTTCTGTTGACAAAATGTTACCCTGGCTTGTATTTAACAGGGATGCAGAAAGCAGCGATAATGATATGACTTTGTCCGAGTAATTCATAACTTAGGTATGTAAAAATAAGTATGCTTATGAATGGTTATACTCAGTGAGATATAAATATAAGAGTATATAATATAAGCATTCGATAGAATCATACTTTTACAGTATAAGGAAACAAGAAGGATTTCCCATTACTGATTATCCTAAAAGAATCACTATGTTACTTTATGCACAGTATAAGGAAACAGGAAGGATTTCCCATTACCGATTATGATAAATAGTAATTAAGGATGTGATAGAATCACATATGACAGTATAAGGAAACGTGAAGGGGTTCCCATTACTGATCATAAGTTAGTGAAGATTCGATAGAATCATTTTAGACAGTATAAGGAAACAGGAAGGGGTTCCCATTACTGATCGTAGTTGTTTAAGAGATTTAATAGAATCATAATTATAATAATATAAGGTTTCATTAAACATGATTAGTAAGGCGATGATTTGAACATGTTAGAGTTCAATGCAGTTGTCCAATAATTATTCATGATCTTAATGAACTGTTAGTTCCACTATATAGGTATCATGATTGTGATTTAAATATATAGTTGTATACCTTATGGATTAATTGTAATTAACAATAATATAGTACATTTAAATATAATAATAAAGCCACGAGGACGTAGCTTAGCCAGGAAGGCCGACTGTTAACTTTTGTAGAATTAAGTACGATAGTTGCGGGTATTTGAGATCGTATTGGTATAGTTGTACCTTCGCATTCTCATGGCTTTATTGATATCACCGTTGGACTGTTAAAATATGTATGATAGTCGAAGGTAGATTGGTTTGTACATTTAATGGTGATACCTTCAATAATTATAAGATCATTTGTTTGGTTTAGACATTGTGGGTATATTAGATTGATGTTTACCAATATACCCACAATGATTAATTTTAATGACTAGCGATTAATATAAAAGTCGAGAGCCACGTGGTTCGAGGAACAGTACTGTAAAACGATTCATGGAGTTAACATCTAGTAATGTTTTGTGAATAAACAGTGTTGTAGTATTTCACCGTTTCATTTGGACTTCATCATCGGCCGCTATCCTTGTTGTCGGGAGTTATCATTACTCTTCATAAAATCTTCTTTTGGACATCCAGGTGTCCTAACGAGCACTAGAGTTGAGTAAGAGCTCGTTCTGAGGTATGCTGTTGTATGTAGGGTTACCAGATGTCAGGAATTTACCTGACATGTCAGGAATTTTGCCCGTTTGTCAGAAATGCGGCCGGAATACGAAAATGTCAGGAATTTTAGTGAATTAACAGATTTTTCTATTATGTACCTATTCAAATTTAAACAAGATATCCAGCATACACAGATATCGCTTACGGTTGGCCAGTCGCCGATATGAGCGTCAGGAAAAATATTCGCAAATCAGGAATTTTGTCAGGAAATCCTAGGATCTGGTAACCCTAGTTGTATGGAGCTCCTCAAATGTCACTTTATTGGTTGTAAGGGACTGAGCAACTTACTCTTCATAAATCTTCTTTTGGACATCCAAATGTGTTCCAACGAGCACCAGAGTGGAGATGAGAGCTCGGGATGATGTATCATGTCCTGCCGCGATGAGGGTATCCAGCTCCTGCTGGATCTGATCGTCTGTGAAGGAGCCGTCTTCGGCCAGGTCGAGGAGGAGATCCAGGAAGGCTATGAAGCGGCGAGCTGCGTGACAATATACACTTTGCAGATTAGAAATACCTCATAGATTGGTAATGGTACTGGCGGCCTAGCCAAGGTGACAATTTTTAATTTAAACAGACTTACATGATGTGTTAGCTAGCCTAGCTTCTTGGCGTTCCTTTCTCCTTTTGTGTAGAACCTGAAAAGAATATTAGAATATAACGAAAGTTTTCAGAAAAATGTTTTTTTTTGGGAATAATATTCAGGGACAATCAATTGTTTAAGTACCTACTACAATAGTTTGTAAGATTTTATTTCTAATGCAACCGTCGCTCTTATTCTCTTGATTATAGAGCTCAGTATAAATATCAAGCAAGTACACTTAGAAAAAAAATCGTTTAAAACAATTGAAATTGCATTAACGTTTAATGATTTAACCAGTACCATATGATATGAGCCTATCGAACCAAGCAGTAAAGCTTACTGTTTGTACGTTACCGTACGAACGAACGTACATTAATTAATATTGTAATAGCAGTTAATCTTAATGAAATCACTTTAATGTGTGCTTGATAAATCATATTTTTTTCAGTGCAGTACTTTGCGTAAGCTTATTAGATATAGACGATATAGTTAATAGAGTGTAATGAATTTTAGAAACGCGCCTGGGTTTTCCACATTGCGTAATATGGTCGGAAAGCGGCGAATTTAACTTATGTTACTGCCATCTAATTAATAGCTGAGCATTGCGAATATATTTCGCGTTAGTAAAAATGGAGATTTATACAAATTATTTAATGACATCATTCTAAGTCAAGAAAAGTGGTCATTAAATTAACAAAGTATATGTATATGTATATGTATATGTATGTCACTTTATTGCACATAAACAGGTCATGGGATATCTAATTTTTAATCGAGGTAAACGTCCTGTTAATGACCCATCGTTATACTGTCTTCGATCTAAAAGAAAACGAGTCTTGTTTCGCTTTTTATGCAGGATACTTTTCGAAGCAAAAAAGCAAGCATAATAAGGAAAAGATACAAAAAACCCAATGGACTTTCGGAAAGATCGTTGCCCTCTATTCGTTTTTTTGCCCGCGCAAGGTTGTCTTGCCACTTCGTAAAAATGTGGGCGTTTTCTAACGTAGGTATTTCAACGACCGGTTGGTAGACTTGGTAGTCCCTGGCTATGAAGCTGATGGTCCTTGCTTCGAATTTTGGGTTCCGTACCCAAAGGGTAAAAACGGGACCCTATTACTAAGACTCCACTGTTCGTCTGTCCGTCTGTCCGTCTGTCCGTCTGTCCGTCTGTCCGTCTGTCCGTCTGTCCGCCGGGCCGGGGCCGGGCCGGAGGATCCGGCGCTTCGTTTTCTATGGAAAGCACCACGTGATCACCGATCAGCCATCATAGAAAATGACGTGTCGGACGCCTCGGCCCGGCCCGGGCCGGTCTAGCTAGCTAGCTAGGCTCTTTTTTATCTTTATCTTTATCATACTTTATTATCCCTGTCCGTCCGGCTCTTCTCTTCTATCGTTTGCATTACTTAATCGAATCTTGGAAAATTTTGTGAGCAGGTTCGATGAATATAATGAAAACTAAATAATAAATAAAATACCGTAGTTCTGTAGAAAGCGACCAACATTTTTATTTTTGTCAAAGTGACTTACACCCTAACTCAGTAGCTTTGGTCGCTTTCTGCATTGATAAAATAAGTTTTTGGCAAAAATTCCATTTTTGGTACAAGCTTTTATCGCTGACTGTACTTTTCATTCCACAGACAACTAATACTCATCGAGAGCATTCTAAAAACCCCAAACACAATTAGGTTGCGTTGTTTTATCACAGAGTTCTTATGGCCACCTCCTGTCTCCATCATCAGATCAGCTCGATGGTACCATAATATTGCATTGTCATCCGATTTATACATGCATGCAAAATTTCAGCTCAATCGGAAACCGGAAAGTGGATCAAATTTAACTTGCAAGATTTGATTACAGACCGACAGACAGACAGACAACGGGACAGGTGAAACGAAATAAAAAGCTTGTAAAAATTGAACTGGTCGTTTTCTGCATAACTACGGGCTTAACTATTTGGAATAGGAAATGGGGGGAATCGGGAGTCTCCCGTTGACCACGAACGCTGTTAAGGATTCGAAACGTCGGTATGTAACTTATTCATCCTTACTTGTCCTATCATGTAAACAAAGACTTCTCGAAGACATTATCACACTTTTCTCTGCGATTACACAATAATCATCACTTAAGATGTTGTTGTATACTTAAAGAAACTCACAAAGTATTGAAATCAACCAAATAACCACTGAATAATATTATTATCATTTCTAATAAGAGTTTCATCAATCATCGCAGTAACGAACGGATTACCTCAAAAACATCTGACATTACGATGTCTAGATTGTCAATGAATTGTATTGTTGGAATAACACTGACGTCACGTTTGTTTACACGATAAGACACGTAAGAATGAATACCTACACTTTAGGTACGCATGATAATCCGTTTACATAGTTAAATAAACCTTTAAACGAGCAATTCTTGTGTATTTATTTTTTAAAAATAATTATATATATATTTCATTCATTCATTCATTCTTTTAAAATTATGGCTTCAGCCCATTGGGGCAATTTCGCCAGTATCAAGGTCGTAGTAGCAAGGTAATACGATTGATATTGTACGGCTAGTACAAGACAGTGTACGGTGATTTAGCTCTTGTAAAGCGATAGCGAACTTTACAAGAAACACGTGGACAACCGGCCGTTGACTCCAAAATGATGGTTTTTAAACGTGCTTCAAGATTAATTCTCCATTCACTGCACACTACCACGTTAGTTTACTGTATAATAGGCTATCGATATTACACTTTAAACAATATTAATGAGCAAAAAACAAAGCAATTGATCACGACGCGTGACCATCAAGATGGCGCTCGAACCGGAAGTCCATAATTATATATTTCTGGGATCTCAGAAACGGCTCTAACGATTTCGATGAAATTTGGTATATGGGGGTTTTCGGGGCCCAAAAATCGATTTAGCTGGGTCTTATCTCCGGAAAAACGTGCATTTTTGAGCTTTTATATGTTTTCCGAGTTTTTCTCGCTCTCCCAGATATTAAATATTATATAGGACATTCTTACACAGATTGACTAAGTCCCACGGTAAGCCCGAGGAGGATTGTGTTAATGTGTACTCAGACAACGGAACGGATAGTTATATTTAATGAGTAATATCGCAGTAAACCTTATTCAAGTTTGATTTCAATGCCTTGTTTTTGATTTATTATGATGTTGATGAAACTGCGACACTATAGGGTTGTGTATAATACTTTTATTGTTCCGCTCTCTAAAATCTGGTGTAAACAATCTAAAGGTCATCAGAGGTAAACTAGTATACCAACCGACGCGTCTACAAAAAAAACCGGGCAAGTGCGAGTCGTACTCGCGCACGAAGGGTTCCGTACCATAATGCAAAAAAAAAAAACGAAAAAAAAAGCAAAACAAAAACGGTCACCCATCCAAGTACTGACCACTCCCGACGTTGCTTAACTTTGGTCAAAAATCACGTTTGTTGTATGGGGGCCCCATTTAAATCTTTATTTTATTCTGTTTTTAGTATTTGTTGTTATAGCGGCAACAGAAATACATCATCTGTGAAAATTTCAACTGTCTAGCTATCACGGTTCGTGAGATACAGCCTGGTGACAGACAGACGGACGGACGGACGGACGGACGGACGGACTGACGGACTGACGGACGGACGGACGGACGGACAGCGAAGTCTTAGTAATAAGGTCCCGTTTTACCCTTTGGGTACCGAACCCTAAAAATATAAATTTTGCACCTGTTTAGGTTACATTATTTTTTATTATTACTTTGTTATCGGTCTGTTAATGGACGTTACATAGATATGATGCATTTACGCGTCAGACACCGGGGGTAATACTATATTGTCATTACTACACCTAAAGGGGCCCACTGATTAACAGTCCGCCGGACGGTATCGGCCTGTCAGTTGTTCGGAACTGTCAAAATTTTGTTCTGACAGGCCGATACCGTCCGGCGGGCTGTTAATCAGTGGGCCCCTTTATATTCGTACATGTCTGTGTCGTAATTACTTATAAGTAGTGTCTGGCCCGCAATCCTATTAGGGGCTGTCCATAAATTACGTCATCGATTTTTGACGATTTTTGACCCCCCCCCCCCCTATAATCATCCAAAAATCATGCTTCAAATTACCCCATTTCCTCCTACTTCATGCTACCGTCATCCGATGTCCAGACCCCCCCCCCCCTAATTTGAAATGACGTAATTTATGAATAGCCCCTTAAGAGGCCAATTCGAGCGTACGCTAACATCAAAACGATATCTATTTATTTAAATATGAAACAAACGGTCATACAAAAAATATTGTTACAGTTTCTTCTCTTAATCTAGACCTATAAATAAGTTTTTGGCAAAAATTTCATTTTTGGTACAAGCTTTTATCGCTGACTGTACTTTTCTTACGACAGACAACTAATAATCATCGAGACAATTCTAAAAACCGATAACACAAATAGGTTGCGTTGTTTCATCACAGAGTTCCTATGGCCACCTCCTGTCTCCATCATCAGATCAGCTCGATGGTACCCATAATATTGCATTGTCATCCGATTTATACATGCATGCAAAATTTCAGCTCAATCGGAAACCGGGACGTGGATCAAATTTAACTTGCAAGATTTAATTACACACAGACAGACAACGGTCAGGTCAAACTAAATAAAAGCTTGTAATAGTTTCCATTTTTGTTAAACATAATTATATTTCTATAGAAGCACGGAAAAGTGCCCTATATTGGTTTAGGTTCAGCTGATTAATAAGAGGTTACACTGAATATGCGAAATCGTTATACATAAAATGATGTCAGTTATCGTGCGTATCACTCGCACCAATAAACAAGCGAGCAAACAGGTAGGTACCTATACGACCGAAATGCACACTAGCTGAGTGACATCTTTTCTCTCTATATTAGATATTCTCTCTAATTCAAACACTGACATCAGAAGCCACTAGCCAGTGTTTGAATTATCCTCTTAGATTAGAAACGTACGTGTTAACCAATACCATAGAGAAATATAGTAAGAATAAGAATAGAGTGCTCACTCCATACATCAGTTTTGATACCAAAAGGACTATTATTAGAGATGCCCCGAATAGTGAATTTGGGCGACCGAATATTCGGCATGACATGCGAACATTTTGAGTCATCATTATTATGAAAACTATTCGCCATCAAAGCACAACGTTTGCTAAGATATATTTTTATGTTGAACAGAATTAATCAATGTAATTAGAGTCAATCAAATCAAATCAGACCCATGATAAAAATAAAATATTTTGAAATCAACGACTGCTCAAAAACGTGCCTTCGTATTTAACTACTTTCCAAGAATACATTTTTAATATTAAATATACCTAGTTTTTGGTTATTTTGGTTAGTTTGCCGAATATTCGTGGCATCTCTTACTATTATTTTTGCAGTCGACATCTAGCATCGAGTAGCGGAATTATCAGTAAGTACTTGATACTAGAATTCTCTGGTGTCGCGACTCACGAAAACTCACGATGTATTGAACAACAATTTAAAACTAATATAATATAATATTAAAAGCAGAAGGAATTGAAAATAGAGTTCCGGTTAATCCGATTATAATATTAGCTGAAAATTGTTGAGCATTAGACTTTTCGGTTGTCGGAACATCTATTGTCAAGTAGCAGTACCTACTGATAATTCCGCTACTCGATGCTAGATGTCGACTACGAAAATAATAGTCATTTTGATACTAAAAATAATGTATGGAGTGAGCACTATGTATTTTTTTCTCTATGCCAATACGATGACTTCATGCACAAAAATGTTGTTGTTGTCTTCATATCTCGGTTTCAAAACGCACGCTCGACATTGTACATGTATTCAAACTTCACCTACATTTATAAGTTGGATGACAATACATTATTATGGTACCATCGAGCTAATCTGATGATGGATACAGGAGTAGCCATAGAAACTAACAGCAACACTCCTAACTGTACATCGGTGGACCTTATTACAAAAGGCTTAAGGTAAGGTACACCGATGTACAGTTAACTGTGTGGGTGATAGAACTCTGTGGTGAAAAACGCAACCTAATTGGGTCTTTATAATGGCACGTATTTAACCGGTCAACTAATTAATCGAATTTGGGTAGTTAAAAAAAATATAAATGGCTACTAAAATTAATAGTTTGGAAACAAAAACGGAGCCTTAAAATATATCAATATGAGTTGTATTTTAATGCATACACATATAGCTTTTGATTATTTTTAGGCTGGTACCAAGTATTTATGTGGCAACTGAATTAATAAAACCGGGCAAGTGCGAGTCGGACTAGCGCACGAAGGGTTCCGTACCATAATGCAAAAAAAAAAACGAAAAAAAGCAAAAAAAAAACGGTCACCCATCCAAGTACTGACCACTCCCGACGTTGCTTAACTTTGGTCAAAAATCACGTTTGTTGTATGAGAGCCCCATTTAAATCTTTATTTTATTCTGTTTTTAGTATTTGTTGTTATAGCGGCAACAGAAATACATCATCTGTGAAAATTTCAACTGTCTAGCTATCACGGTTCGTGAGATACAGCCTGGTGACAGACGGACGGACGGACGGACAGCGAAGTCTTAGTAATAGGGTCCCGTTTTACCCTTTGGGTACGGAACCCTAATATTGGAGACCATTTATGAAGCACATTTTAAAAAGAAAACGGCTATCTATTAATTAAAAAATGAAGTTCTTTTAAAATATTTTGTTTGGTCATTACACGGTCAACCTAACACGCTCCTCCTCGCTTCGCTCGTCGTCGCACCTATCTGTTGACTCTAGCAGAACACGGTGGTAGCTATTGAAATTAGTAATTAAAAATTTAAAGATCTAATGGTATAATGGCCATTGGGCGTTTCATGATTAGAAATTTCGACTATAAGTATACTGACCATTGCGTATTGGTAAAATAATTTGAGGTGTTTTGTGTAAAAAGTGACCAATATTCAATAAATTTAACTGCTTTCGTGTTAAAATACTACCTACCTGAAACGATATGCTCAGTTATGATTAACAACATTCCACATTCCAAGTCACGTGAGATGGCGAAGAATAAGGCAAAGTGGCGCTCTCTTGTGTCAGAGGCCAAGATCCTTTTTCGGTCACTGAGCCAGTGAAGTAAGTATTTTTACTTACACTTCTAGACATGTTGTGAAGCGTAGCCATGGCGATATCCTCCTTCTGCTTCATCGCCGTGAAGCGGTAAATGAAGTCGGGATGAAGCCAGAAGCTGGCCAGCCTCTGCGCTAGCACATCGAACGCTGTCTCTACGGCTTTCTTGTATTTGGTGTCGATGACCGATCTGTCGTCCAGTGATATGCCAACAGCCGTTTCTGAAATGCAAGAGTTGTTATTGGATTTTGACAATAAGATTAAAAACTGTCATATACGAAAGAAAAAGTGACTAAGACCTCCAGTGCCCAAATCTGGAATTGAACAAGCGCCCTCTGCATTTACGGCAGATGGTTAAATAAACCGCTCGGCCACCCGGGCCACGGCAGCATGGATCGAGTTGTCTGAAGTATTTGCATTCTCTTAAAGGTTAAATCACAAATTACAAATTGTGTCTGAAACTGCCTATGGTCATGTTATTCGCTCCATTTGTTTTGATGATAATGATTCAATGATATTTTTGATGATATAAAAGGACGTGATGTTAATAAATTTACATTATTTTAAAAGGACCTCTGATGCTCGCGCGGGTTCGTAACTTCGTACCTGGTGTAAAGGTTACTTCGTACCACAACGTGGTAACGTGGATAGTGTGATGGGCACATTTGCACCCGGTGCAGCTCGCGGAGGTCTTATAAAAATATTTTATAAAAAAAATCTAAAAGTACTTAGAAACATTCATGTCTCAAGTCTTTAACTCTTTAACGCAAGTACATATTATATTGCTATGATCGCCAAGTCTTAATTCTATAAAATATTCCTGCGCCACCGCACAAGAACCATAGCCTAGATGACAATCGTACAGACAAACGCATATTGAGAAGTAAAATTGATCGGGATGACAGATGTAACGAAATTTGCATTCATACATTTATGTTTTAAAGCATTCACTGTCAGGGGCGTGGCCTAGGAACAAACGTATGACGGTGGACGCACATGTGCGTCGGGGGCAGTGAACGTGTTAAACGATTTAGAAACGCAACGACGAAACGAAACAACTAAAAAGACCGGCAGCGGAAAGGACATGAAAGTCATTTGACAAAAAATAATAGGGTCCCAATTGTCACTTTTCGGGTCCGGAAGCCACAAAATGACAAATCGTTTCACTCGCGACAGAGTTATCTTTATATTCTGTATAATTAATGAGATCCCAACCTTTTTGGTTAATGTATTGTATGTCAAACCTTAATAAATAATTTTGTTATTTTTTTTGCGCTTTACTTCTACTTCTACTTTGCAGCGGTGGCGGCCGAGTGGATCTGACGGCCGACTCTAAATCTATAGCAAGCAATGCCGCTTGCCAGTTAAATATGGCCACAAAATTACTGAATACCAATTTTAGCAGTAGGCATGGGGCGGAAGGGAAATAGAAAGAGCGAGAAACAACACACTCCAGAGTCCTTTAATTAAAAAAAACTCAAATCTCATATTTAAAAGGACCTGTAGCAGCTATAGCTTCTAAATTTTGAGCCAACAATGGCAATGCCGCTCGCCGGTTAAACATGGCCACAAAATTTTAGGCTGAATATCAGTTGGGGGGAGAGTCAAAGCGTTTGTGACCCTCCTCCCTCAGATGCGGGTGCCCCGGCGGAATTCCGGGGATACCAGGGATACCGGGGGGGCGTCCTGGTAGAATGTTCGCGGAGAATATTGTGGGAAACGCCGGTGTGGGTTTAGTGGGTAGGCTCCTCCCTCTCTGTTCACAATTGAAAAGAGCTGGGAAGTGAGAGTCCCACATACCCCCCCATAATGAGCCCACCTCAGGGCCAGGGGGACGATGCGTAACAGCATGCCCACATCGACAAAAAAAGGCTGAATATCAGTTATAGCGACTAACATGAGGAGTAAGGGATAAAAACAGAAAGAGCAAAAAATATATAACTTACGGCACACACTCTCCAAGGTTCTCTCAGTCAGATACAGCTTCTAAGTCTTGAGCGAGCATTGCCGCTGTCCGGTTAAATCCATGGCCACAAAATTATAAGTTTTAGCAGCTAGCATGAAGAGGAAGGGGGGATAGAAAGAGCGAGAAGCAATTGTAACTTACGGCATACAGACTCCAAGGTCCTCTCAGTCAGATAATCCGTGGGGTCGAATGGACCTCTACCAGCCTCAGCTTCTAAGTCTTGAGCCAACAATGCCGCTTGCCGGTTAAATATGGCCAGGAACCCGTCGAGAACGTGCTGACTGAACGTAGGGTTCAGTAGCTTGCGGTGCCGCTTCCATGTGGGCACTGAAAGGAAAATGGGTTTTAAAAGGAGAAAATTGTTTTTGTGAAAAAAAAAACTGGCGAGTGTTTGAGATTCTGTAGTTAGTGTCACTGTTTGTTGTCGTTGAAAATCTAGACTTTTATTACTAGTTTAGAGTTTAGATTCCACGAAACGATTTTGTTTCATTGCATCATACCATATCGTTGTGTAATTTTGAAACATTCTAAATGAAATTATGATAGTTAGTTTTTTTTTACAATCAAAAGATAAGATTTATTCAATAACAAAACTTAAACTATTATCAAAATTAAGTATAAACTAAATAAATTAAAACTAATAAAATAAATAAATAAATAAAACTTACCCACCTTATCTTAGGTCCCCCAGATCTGTTCCCTGCGGAAGGGTGCCCATAAGGCTGGCTACGTTCCCACGCTAAATAGCTATGCCTATTCTTTGGCCTATTAGGAATGAGCCAGCCCTGGGTCACCCGTAGTTAGTTATATTAACAAATTATAGTTATTACTCTTAATTTTAAGGTCTTGAGTAAGCAACGTCCTCAGGTGCCGCGGCTGTGGCCATAATAACAAGCTTGTAGCAACTTTTTTGAAGTGAAAACTTCTTTAGCGGCGCTTTGCACTTTTTGGGGTGGGGAAAAAATGATAAACTCGAGACAGCGTAAGGCGTAACGCGTAAGGCGTAACGCGTAAGGCGTAACGCGTAAGGCGTCTCTCCTCTCTTTCTACCGCACGGCGAAAATGTATGCCTGAGCCTGCTGTTTCATGTAGGCGGCGCAGGGCGCTTGCGTGACTTATGTTATGTGTGACGGACAAGGTCATTGTTTTTTTCATTTAAATGCCATCTAGTGAGTTTCCTTCAAACTGGTATTAATACTCACAGTGATGTGCTTAGGGGTTTCAAGTAATGCGACGATACAACGCTAGATGGCGTTAACGTCAATTACACATAGTGCTGCAGACATTTTGCACTATATGGCCCTGTTATTAATATTTTGAGTTACAATGTCGTTGAGTTTTCACTTCTGCCGGCACTCCCGGAGTTGTTTTTTTAGTATGAGTTAAGTTTATGGGACTTTCCTTGTACCCCTAGTGTAAATTTCATTCGTGACGTGACGTACGCGTTTGCGTTAAGTCTCATGTTGTATGGGATCTTGAGTTTCTAAAATAACCCGCTTGGCACGCTGTTCAAAATCCCACAGGAAATCAGACTTAACGCAAACGCGTACGTCCGTCACGCTATCGAATGAAATTGACACTAGGAGGGGTTCTGTGGACGTCACAAAATATACAACCTTCAAAGTCAAATTTTCGTACGTAATTCTTAAAAGCATGTTTATAACTTTCTATTACGCACTTCAAATTTGTATGAGGAAAGCAAAGAATATAATACTCATGGAGGAAAGTCTTAGAAAAATGTATCCAAATCGTAAATTTTTGTAATGTTTACAGTAAATACGCCGGTTTTCCCGAAATATTTAGCCAAAATTTTTCCTGTATAAATACAGATAGTTATTCCAAATATATTTTTCGGTTTAGTGAGACATTATTAAAAGGCGTCAAGCCATCCAAGCCAATAATAATATATTTATTCTAAAATGGTTACATCGTTCAAATAAAATACCGCTTTAAAGTATAAATCTAGACACGATAATATATGCAAACCGATGTTTTATTAAACAATCTATTTCTATTCCTAATGTGTTCGGCAGAAACCTATGCTAATAACCAGAATAAATATATTTTGGGTAAAATCGGTGGCCTTTGCTAACACGGCATTAGCAGAAGCTTTTTTTCAATTTGATTTAAATAAAGGAGAATAAATAAGTTGAATTAATCCTGAATTTAATGTATATATATCGGTAATATTTAAACCGTGGTTAGCATAGGACCTAAGATGTATAATGAGATAAAATTTACTTAGAAATACAATAACAATGTAATATTAACCATACAAAATAATTCGGCCTGGCCCGCAATGTAAAGCATCACACAAGTTCAACTGATTTCGTGTCCTTGACTGCATAGCAAAGAAAAATCGACTTTTCAAAAACCATGTTGATTTTTTTACTTTTTTGTTTACAGGGGCATTATTAGATGCATAAGTATTGAATTAACACATTAAAATTAACAACATGATCAGATAAAAGTTACATTTTGTACGGTAACACAGCAGAAAAAGTTTGCTCCCATAGAAAATCAGGGACACACATTTTTGTACGGAAGCAATTTTTTTTCTGCTGCGTTACCGTACAAAATGTAATTTTTATCTGATCACATTGCTATTTTTATGTATTAATTCAATACTTAAAAATGCCCCTGTAAACAAAAAAGTAAAAAATTCAACATAGTTTTTGAAAAATCGATTTTTCTTTGCTAGGCAGTCTAGGGACATGAAATCAGTGTTCTAAAGTTGAAAAAGATTCTCGTCAGTAACAATTCTTACCATCGGCAGTGATGAGGCCATCACCGACCCAACTGGAGCCCATCTTGTAAATGTAGCTCTTCTCTAAACATGTGTTCAGCGCTGTCATGGCGTCCTCTGGGTCGTTGATAACTACAAATATCGAAATACATAATATTATAAGAGTTTTATAAACAATTTAAGACATCCGCGTACATATTTGAGCGTTTTCCAAAAAAAAATTACATTTCATTCATGTCTTCATAATATTGACTTCTGGGCTCATTTTACTCAGAATCATTTGTACATTCACGCCTTATTCATAAAAAATGCGTCCCAAAATTTTGTATAAAAATATTTTTCCAGTGCGTCACGTTCATACAAATAAACAAATTATTCATACAAAAATATGACGATCTGGAAAGGAAATCTTGGGACATATTTTTCCATGTATGAGGCGTGAAGTGTGTCAATATTTTGAAGACATGAACGAAATGTAGGTACATTTACTGTTTGGAAAACGCTCATTTATTAGTAGGTGCGTATGATTTTGAGAATATTCTGCAAGTTCCATATTGCTAGTTTACACACGTGTAAACTAGCAATACACACATTGAGTTATTATTAGTAATAGGTATTAGTATAGAGAAGCCATACCAATGAAATTGTCGCAATCGCCACCTGTACTGCGCGACCAAAACATCGTAAAGGGGCCCACTGATTAACAGTCCGCCGGACGGTAGGTATCGGCCTGTCAATTTTTTGGAACTGTCAAAATTTTGTTCTAACTGACGGGCCCCTTAAGCGACGTAAAATTCATGGCCGCGAGATTCACGCTCGACCAGTCAAATTAGATTTTTTCCAGGAATTAATTCCCAGCAAGCTGGAAATCTTCTTAATATCTAATATTTGGTTCTAAATTAGTGTAATCCGAGTTTGTTCCGTTCCAGGAGTTGTGGAATTATTTTTGCTTTGTTTTTAAGTTTTTTGCTTGTAGTTCCAAAACGGCACGTCTGACGGAAAATTTGCTCTTATCATGTTAAAAATCGACATCAGAATCCGAAAAGTACCTTAATATGAATTCGTAGTCAAAGATTGTAAAAAATGGCCGCCACTTTGAATTTTTTGTTGTATAATCGTGTTAAAATTCGAAATTTTTTTTCACCAGTGTCTGATCCACAACAACCTTGCTGGTACCTAGTGACATTGTAATTGATGGTGGGTTCCTGCTACATTGAGTGGTTTTGTCAATCCAAGGAAAAAGTTATCTCCCAAGGCTCCCAAAGTTTATCCACACCTCTTGGGATGGACAAAACTCGAATTATACGCATTTAGGACCAAATGAAGGTATCAAAATGATGTCCAGCTTGCTGGGAATTAACTTCTCAAAACACTTTTTATTGATCTAATTTGACTAGCCTACCTATATGGTTTGTTGTCAAAATAACAACAACTCATGGCGCAAGACACAGGTTCTCTGTGCCGGTTCTATACGTAGTAATAATAGTTCAATGATTACACATTAGATTTTTTTTTTATAAATGTATTTGAACTATGGGACCGCTTGGACAATTTAATCCCAAGGAGCATTACTCTTTTGATTTTTTTTTATTTAAACATCAAAATAATGAACACTGCAGATAGGACTGTGGGTATTATTAATGTATTACTTACGGAATACAACGTTAGGCCCTGCCCAGATAGCTAAGACGCCGCCTGCCTTTTCTGCTGCTATGGTGGCCTGTTTAGCATTCTCCCAGAATCCTGAAACAAAACACTGTATCAAAACCATTGACATAAAATCTCAGGACTGGCCAGGTAATAAGAATGGGGCCAGTACAGCGGTGTGACACCGCTACAACGCGATTGGTTGATAAGTTCGCATCACGCACGCGATTGGTTGATGAGTTCGCATCACGCGCGCGATTGGTCGCAACTAGCTGCGTTAGGCTGCGCGATTGGCTCGAATTTTAGAGGATATAACCAAACGGAGACGACATGTCTATAATTTTCGGTACAAAATAGTCTGCTGTTTTTTGCGGGGGAGGGGCACATCAAATGTATACGTAACGTCAAAATAGCCATGTCAGATAAACGTCAGTCCATACATGTGGTTGACATGTGGTTGACCATTGGCCGCCTATTTTCGACAGAGAGGAACGCCTGTTAATGACCACTCCGCTAAGGCTCGAATTGATGAGTCACACCGCTGAAATAGTACAATTTTTAGTGCCCGTAAGGCCAGTCCATAGATATAATACGTCAATGATCAAAACAATTCTAACAAACCTAAACACAATAAGGTTTCACTGTTTTATCACATATTTCCTACGGCCTACCACGAACCACATTCGACGTGTTGCCTCTCTGTCGCACTTGTAAATTCGTACTTAAGTGTGACAGCGAGCCAACATGTCGAATGTGGTTCGCGGAAGGCCCTCAGCATCCATCATCAGATCAGCTCAATAGTACTAGAGTTAGACCAAGAAAAGTCTGCAGAGATTTTGATAGCCCACGCAGTGCAAGTATTATTTAAACGTCAAACTTCGATGAAATTATGACGTATAACGTATAATTATCACTTGCACTGCATATGCTATCAAAATCGCTGCAGACTTTTCTTGGTCTAACTCTATAAGTCTTGTCTTACATAGTTATGTAGGTAGGTACGTCATGTTTCAGCTTAATTTAATAAAATGGGAAGTGGGTCTAATTTAGCTTGCAAGTTGAATAAAAGCTTTAATTTTTTTAACAATATTTGATTAATTTTAAACCCTTTACCGCATACGAAGCCATATATGGCGGATATGATATTCAACTCTATTGGCAGCTATTAAAGTTCATATTTAAACAAATATTTTTTATTACATGCAATAAGGGGTTAAATAATTTTAATTCAAGAACAAAAGCGTTTTATAAGTTATTCCTAACCTAACTGCTATCATAAAAGCTGAATGTTGCCTTACCATCGTAATTTTATTTTTAACCCTTTATAAATGCATGATTTTATTCTTTTCGCACGAAAGTTATATATGTATCACATACTTGTTTGCTGATTCTAGGAAATATAGTAAATAATATATATCATTGATTTTCACTGTGAAATCAGTGTAAAAGTTGCATAGGCTTAATCATATTTATGTAAATATAGGTATAATTATTAGTAAGAGATATAGGAAAAATTGTAGTGCCATCAGAAAGGTACACTATTTGTGACAAAGTTTTTAAATATATAATAATTACTAACCCCGAAAAATCTGCCCAAAATCAAATACTAAAAATTATTCCGGGTTTTTCCAAGTTTTCCGACATTTCGCCTTATTTAAGTGAAAATTCGGAAAATGGATTAGTTTTACTGTTGAAATAATATACTTACAGGAACAAATAGAATTTGATAACAAAACTTTCTTGAGACACAGACATATTAAATATATTATATTAAGAACGGGTCACTCACGTATTTTAAGTCGAAAATCGCTCGACTTGTTTCACTCCGTACCGAGGAGTGATCAGAAGCTTGCGTTTATGGTGACGGACCGACATGTCGAGCGCTTTTCGACTTAAAATATGTGAGTGACCCGTTCGTAAATATTTAAATAGAATTTGACTAATTATGCATACAATTTGATGTTTAAGTTGTCTAGGATGCATCGTGGCTGCATCCTACACTATGCATTTAAGGTTTATGTAAGATAAAATAAACTCACGTTCACTCCCCCCAATCAGCTTATACATATGCCCGACAATCGGCAACCTCCCCTCAAACGTCGGCACCAACGCTGCCAGCTCCAAATACCTCCGCCTCCTCTTCTGCACTAAATATAACATCAACACGGAACAAGCCAGCAGGGCCCCGACCACGACTATTGATAACATGTTTGAGACAAGCTTGGATGTTTACTGGACGATTTTGGCGAGTTTTCCTTATATATGGATGTAAAATTGAACAGATATTGTGCATTTGCGTAACAGGTTTTGTGAGGAAAATGTACTAAAATTTATTATAAAAAAGTTACTTTTTTAGGGTTTCGCAGTCACCTAGAAACCCTTATAGTTTCGCCATCTCTGTCTGTCTGTCCGAGGCTTTGCTCCGTGATCGTTAGTGCGAGAAAAGTGCAATTTGGCATGCATACATAAATCATGCAGTGCGACAGAACGGTTGAATACCACACACAAAAAAGAATATTTTTTAGGGTACTTACCTCCTAATACAAAATGTTTTTTTTTTATTTTTTTTTTGCTTTGTCACAATAGTGTGATACTGAACCCTCAAAGCGCGAGTCTGCTTCACACTTGGTCGGTTTTTTATCGATAACCTTGACTAAAGGAACCCTGACTTTATTCCTACCAGTTTAGCATTAATGCGTAGGTATTCTGTGTCATGTTTAGGATAAAGTGTTATACCTACGTTTATTTGTACAGTCAGCAACAAATGGATAGTGACGGCCAAATTGGCTACATAAACTTAAAGTGTACCTATTCATCCTTACTTGTCCTATCATGTAAACATTGTAAACAAACACTTCTCGAAGACATTATCACACTTTTCTCTGGAATTACACAATAATCATCACTTAAAATATTGTTGTATACAAAGAAACTAACAAAGTATTGAAATCAAAATAACCACTGAAATAGTAGTTTATGTGACTGCTATATGTATAATGAAAGGCATTATACGAGTGTGGGTTTAAGAAACGAACGCAGTGAGTTTCTTAAAAGGATCACACGTGTGTTTTAATACGTATTTATGTACAGTTACATACACTACTTTATCTACACACATATTATATACTTTCTATGATATATTCACTAACCTCATATCTCAGCCGACGTGGGGCATCGTTGCTGCCTCTGGTGGAACTCGCAGATATGAGAGGTAGCGTCTCCGAAATATCGTTATCGCTCCTTTTACACGAAACTTTTGTTTTAAGTTTGTTTAAAAACAAATTAATTTTATACTTAAAACTAATTAAAAGATAAACAGTACGTCAAAAAACATACTGAATTGACGTTTCGTATCGATAACTGTTTTAATATCTATGGATACTAGAATAGAGACCCACTTGAGTTTTGAAAGCTGTTCCAAATTTAAACTCATAACCTTACAAAAATCTATAATGTAAAAACATTAAAGTACAGATTTTACCTACTGCCACAGATAAGAAAGTTCTCATAGTAAAATTGGTTGTAATAATGCTGGTCATTTCCTACGGTTTCTGAACGCATTATAGAGCACTAATGATATGTGCGTAGATAAAATATAATTTCTAATAAGATTTTCATCAATAATCGCAGTAACGAACGGATCACCTCAAAACATCTGACATTACGATATGAATCGTATTGTTGGAATGTCACTTTGACGTCACTTTTGTTTACTAGATAAGACACGTAAGGATAAATACACTTTATATATGCTTTGTTATATTAAAATAGGTTCAGATACCTAATATTCCAAAATCGGACAGCTCCGACATCTATTTACGAGGTAATCTTGATAGTTTATTATTTATTATACAGATAACGGTACAGTAACTTTGTGTGATATAATAATAAAAACAATTGGATTTTCCTCGTCATTGCTTTTAGTAAAAACAGGTTTGCAAAACGTAAGCAAAATATCGAATGTTCTGTCATAAATAACTGACGACCGGTCTGGCCTATAGTCTGTATCCTTAGGTATTAAATATAAGTAAACAAAATCTACCCTCAAATGGCTCCTTAAGCCAGTTGAGGGTAGATGAAAACATTACACGATCAAATAATGTAGGTTAAAGTCAGGTCGTTCAGTGACATATCCAGGCGGTTTTGTATTGGGTCGGTTAACCAATAAATGTTATAACTACCCGAAAATGTACAAATTATTTGTTTATTTTTATTTAAATACCTAAAGATACAGAGTATAGGTAGTGACCCTGCCTATGAAGCCGATGGTCCTGGGTTCGAATCCCGTTAGAGGTATTTATTTGTGTGATGAGCACAGATATTTGTTTCTGAGTTATGGATGTTTTCCATGTATTTAAGTATTTGTATATTATATATATCGTTGTCTGAGTACCCACAGCACAAGCCGTCTTGAGCTTACCGTAGGACTTAGTCAATTTGTGTAAGAATGTCCCTATAATAGTTATTTATTTATTTATAACTCGTTTGGTGCCATCGTACCGTACACTTTGTAGGTTTTTTTATGATATAGAGGCAAACGAGCAGACGAACCGTCTGTTGGCAAGCAGTTACACCCATGAACAACTGGGCTATAACCGCAAAAATCGAAGTTTGCTAATTGCGGGCGTCAGCTTTCTCTGTCACTCTAATATCGCGTTCATTGGAGTACAAGAGAAAGATCCCCGCAATTTTTCGAATTTTGGTTTTCGCGGTAGACCCTCTGGAACTGGAACACCAGAGGAGTTACATTTGCGATGCTGGCCTTAAAGAGTACAGTCTTTTCTTGAAGGTTATCTTCTTCTTCTTCCTCGGTCCCTCATTGCTGAGGATCGCGACCATGTATGCTACGTCTCCACAGTGTGCGATCATAAGCCATATGAGTCACGCTCTGCATGTTGCCGCCAACCACCCTCTTCACAACATCAGACCATCTCGTGGGCGCTTTTCCTCGCGCTCGCTTGCCCGAGGTATTTGGCCCAAGATAATCTGCCTTTCTAGGTCATGCATCATCATCATGCATGCATGGTCATGAAGGTCAGTCCAGAAATACCTCGGGCAACCGTCCATTTCACAGTTTAGGGCCGATACAGACGGACTGCAACCCGACTGCAATTTGCATAGGAACTGCACGCTAACTGCAACTTCGGCGTGCAGTTCCCATACAAGTTGCAGTACCTAGGCAGTTTCCGGAGAAATGCACAAATTACACACAAAAACTTTTATCAAGGAAATTGACAATAGGGTATTTGACTACTTAGTCAAATCAGTTTCTTTTTTCGAACTGTCAAAACGATTTTGCTACTATGGAATTTATACGAAACAGTAGCATGTGACATCACAATCAAATTACCTACTCTTTAGTAGTTTTATACGGGTTTTAAAATAGAAATTGTGTCTAAAACTAACTGCTGTCTACGTTTTTCTATTAATCTTCTGGTGCTTTATTTCATGCATGGTGTAAAATAATTTATTTTAAATACCTACAGTCTAATACTCTATTATATCGTCAACGCTGCAATAGGAACAGCAACCGCAGCCGCCATTCGGATGTAACCTTAACAGTAACAAACACAGTTTTTTTATCCATTATTTGCAAGTCAGCTTTTCTTTTTTTGTGTAGACGTCATAAAAACGTAGTTTCGGGGCGTGGATTTGAATGAGGAAAAAGGTGTGACCAAAAACCGGTACATGTCTCTTAAATTTATGCGGAATAGAGTGATATACGCAGTTGGAAATAAGTGTTATATTTAATATACTACATTATTATTGTTAAATCTTACATGACGTCTTTAAAAATATTTTTTTAGTTCGTTTTCCATAAATATTGTTTGGTAGATAAAGTTCCCAATTCTGTACCTACGTTATAAGCGCAATGTCACCGTATGTCCTAAACAGTCTTCTATATACCATTGAGTTACAAGGTCCACAAACCAGCACAATTTTATTTTAAAAAATTCGACAACCAAATAAAAATCGACCCTTGTCTATGCTAATTCTGCGTCTGCACTTTAAGTCCCCGTAGGTTCGTGTTCTTCTCTCAGTCTCACTTAGCGTAAGCGTGAGCGAGATGAATGTGCAAGCTCGGGACCGTGGATATCATGGTTTTTAATTTTAATTTGTTGTAAGTTTCACAAAAATAAATTATCGATGAGTTCCCTCAAAAATAAAATTGTGCACATTCAGTTTTTAGCTTTTGTGCATAAATGGTAACAATTTTTAAAATGTGCGTCTTGACTCTTGACCTATGTTCTTAATCTTTTTCTATCGTGCGAAAGTCAAGAATGCAGGATTCGAATCGATGAAATCACTAGAGAAAATCCTGAAGATTGCTAATTAAATTTTTGGCAACCGTATTGTGATCTAAAAAAGCGGTAGGATTTTTCAAAAACTTCGCTCTCAGAACCTATCAACATACGACATATTAACGATGACGCAACAAAGTGTAAAGTTCCGCAATACCTCATATCTTACATTAATGGGGACACTGCCACACTTTGTCATTTCAAAGTCTCTGTAGAGTCAGCTTGCTCCGACTCCATTTATTTCGTTGGTTTGTAAACTTACTTTTGCGAACATTTTAAAACGGGTTCCGCGGCTCCCACTAAGCCTCCCCAAAGATATGATATCCAAGAGCTTTTCCTAGATAGATTTACTTCCCAGGATACCTACACAAAACCATCATAACAACATGGGCGAAGAAGAAATGTCAACTCTATGATTATCGGCGTAAGAGTGATTTTAGAAGTGTAACTAAGACTAGTAGTAGTTTTTGTAAGCGAGGCGTAAAATACTACTTCGTTAGAACTGTCCAAGTCGTCAGCTATAAAATACTGAGCTATGCGATATTCCACAGACTTTGAAGTTTTAAACTTCGTATGTCATCAGATTTTTACGAACCACCATATTTTACGATGCGATCATTTGTTTTATCTAAAAGAGATAAAAACGAATGAGACGTTGGAAATCAGAACAAAAGAAGATCAACGGGAAAAACGATAACGAGTACATTTTACGACATTGAAAGATAAATCCATATTGGATTTTAACTGTAGTTAAAATACATTTTTTTCACGCCATGCACGAAATAAAGTGCTTGAAAGTTATTGGTAAAATACAATTAATTACGTTCAAAACATCGGAAATAACTGCAAAAAACTAGGTAACTTGACCGACGTCACTTATACTAGTACCTATGTGTCTCATCTGTCATCTCATAAACTCCATATAATATCACCATGTTACAATACATATTTATAATGTTTCTAGCTGGCAACATTGCAAACGCTACATAATAATTCAACGCATGTCGCGTTACATTATGTTTTCAACGACGCCTTTTAGCGTCGTCCCGGGTCAATTTACATGAGCTTTGTACCTTAATGGCATTTATTAGTTCAGACAGATGATGTTAGACACAGTGTACCTTTGTAAACAGTAGGGGAAATCTTGTTTAATCCTTGTGTATTCGGGCATGCTCGGAGCGTGTGCTAAGGCGTTACAATTACTTTTAATAATGACTCGGTTCCGTGTAGGTGATAACCTTAAATCATCGTATTAAAATTGCATGGCTGTAGTTGCTAATTAAAATAAGAAAAATTAAATCAGTGATAATGTGACACGGCACTTTGCATGAATGATTCAGTTTAACGTTTTTAGGATTGTCTCGAATATAGTATAGTTTTGTTTTATGGCAAGGAAGTCATTGATGTAGCAACAAAACAAATGACAACCATTTGGCCAATTAGAAAGTAATTAAATCTGATGGTGTTGCTACTTCAAATTAAATCCTAAATTGATGGAATAATATTAAATAAATATTTAAATCAAGACTTAATATATAAATACAAAAAAGGTTGAAATATATTTAAATAATTAAATATGATTTTTTTTTTTTTTTTTTTTAATTTATTTAGAAAAACAAACAGCCTTTTACAAATAAGTCTTACAAAAATTATTAAAAATAGGCCTAAAGTTTCATATATTACTAGGTTGACTATTACAATAAAGGTAGTAGGTTACTTAATTATAAATTACCCGAAGGTACGAGTATAGTTGTGAATACTACACGCAAATAAAATAAGAAAACAATGCAAAATATAACTAAAAATATTATGTAAACCTGTGTTGTGTACAATAAAGTGATTACTACTACTACTACTATAACTAAAAACAAATTTTTCAATTACTAGAAAACAAAATATGCCGAACTTTGTTCTTGAAAACGGACAAACTATGAATAAAAATGTCTATATCATTAAGCGATTCATTATACATATTACAAGTGCGCCTAAAGAAAGAATTTTTAGCATACTGTGTGCCACAGGAAGAAATAGAAAAGGTAGGTTTAGAACGTGAGTGGTACCGAGAAATTTTGAAGGAAATGTTTTCTAATAGTGGGTTGGAATCTATATGATTTCTAATAATTTTAAATAAGAATAAAATATCTAGATATGCTCTTCTTTTTTCCAAAGGAGGAAGACTATGTCTAGCTGCTGACGAAAGATAGTCACAGTTATAGCGGCCGGTTCTATAATCAAGGGACTTACAGAAAATTTTCTGAATCCTTTCAAGTCGAGACTTATGAATACCGAAATGTGGGCTCCAAACAACACTGCCAAACTCCAAAATACTACGGACGAAAGAGTAATACAAGACTTTTAACGTGAACGTACTTTTGAATGGTTTACTTAAACGCAAGATCATGCCTAACTTTTTATATGCTCTCGTCACAATATTATCTATATGTTCATTAAAGGAGAGTTTAGCGTCCAGAGTAATCCCTAAATCTCGAATCGACGACACACGTGAGACACTGCTACCAGCTAGTTTATAATCAAAAGTGATAGGATTATTTTTACGGGAAAACGTGATAGTATAGCATTTCTCAGCGTTTAGAATTAAATGATTTCGCTGACAATAGTCCTCAAATTGTGACAAATCGGATTGTAACGCAACACAATCATCATAATTTCTAATAGTCTTATATATTTTAGTATCGTCTGCGTAAAGAATGTGGGAAGAAGACTGAAAAATAGTATCAATATCATTCACATACAAAACAAATAGAAAAGGTCCCAGGTGCGAGCCCTGGGGAACTCCTGAGGGAATGGGTAGAAACTTTGACCTATAGCCCTTGAGTGCAACCGCCTGACTTCTATTACTAATGTAGGACTTTAACCACCTAAAAAGGTCACCGTGTATACCGATCCTGAAAAGCTTCTGAAGTAAAATAGAATGATCTATTTTATCGAAGCATTTAGAGAAATCGGTATACACGGCGTCAACTTGATAACCGGCATCCAAAGCATTAATAATATGGTCGGTATAAGTGACTAAGTTAGTGTCGACGCTTCTACCTTTGAAAAAACCATGTTGGTGCACAGAGATGTGTCGCGAGACTACAGAAGTAATTTCATTAGTCACAATTTTTTCAAAAATCTTAGCGAATACACAAAGTTTCGATATTGGTCGGTTGATTTATTTATATATGTCGAACTTACATATAAAATTATTCCATGGATTTCATTAGTTACTGTTATTTTGATTGTGTTATCCCAGGGACAGTTAGGCTTGAGATCATTTCCTGGTTAGCTTTCGCCCTGGATGGGCAACTTTTACATAGAAGAGTGAAGCGATAAACATCATGCTCTGGTAGCATCGATCCGAGTTTTGGTTAGGCAGCAGCCGCTGCATCCATGAGCTAGGAAGCTCAGATAGTAGTTATTTTGCCATCAACAGTAAGTAGAATGTAATGGTGTCTACAGGTTTATTTCCTTTGTTGAATCCTTGTCCCTGCATATTTGACCATTCGTTTTGTTTCCAGTCTGCTGGTGAAACAATGTGGTTGGGTGGGTTAGTCAGAGCTGTGAGATGAATCCACTCTAGGAATTTCCAGCTGGTAAGAAACTCAGAACATAATAATGTCCCTTGAAAGGTTAAGATACCACATGTTTCTAGTTGTTAATGTTGAAATGTTTCTTTCAGCTGACTGGGTGTTATGTTATGTTATGTTACGTTACTATTATGTTACTGCTATCTGGTGAACAGTTCGCCATGAGCAGTTCGTCTTTCTGCTGGATGGAGGAGATGTCATCTCCAAACTGAAGCCTTGGTCTTTCTGCGGTGCTCCGTGTTGTTGGGTCAGTTGCCTGCTGCTGCATTTGGCTCCGGCACAGCGGAGGATGACACCACGGGCTTGAACTGGCGGTAACATTTGTTATGAGGTTGGTGTACCTTTTCCTTCCATCCTAGAAGCATTCATTAAGATTTAAATTTGAAAATTTAGTATAAATCGTATGTGATGGCAAATGATAATTTAGGGACTAACAAACTTAGATAGGTCTGCTTGCAAATCATTGTGGAACCATTATTGGCACGACCCAGCTCTATCGTCTGACATTATAAATATAAGGTGCTTAATGCTAGCTTAATAAATGATTTACTTGTAGGACAACTTCCCCAGTGTGAGAATAGAAATAAATTATGTGTCACAAAACTAACTTTTCATTTTGACATCCTTTAGGAACAACTGAATAGTTGATGGAAATAAAAGTTAAGCACCTGTTTGAGCTTTTGGTAAGATTTAGATTGGTTAATTTAGTAACTTTAATTGTCCGTGGGTTTCCTCTGGGCAAAGCCCCTGCCGGGCGAGGAATACTCACGTGACAATTTGAAATGAAATGTTAGTTTGGTGACACATCATTTATTTCTATTCTCACAGTGGGGAAGTTGTCCTACAAGTAAATCATTTATTAAGCTAGCATTAAGCACCTTATATTTATAATGTCAGACGATAGAGCTGGGTCGTGCCAATAATGGTTCTACAATGATTTACAAGCAGACCTATCTAAGTTTGTTAGTCCCTAAGTTATCATTTGCCATCACATACGATTTATACTAAATTTTCAAATTTAAATCTTAATGAATGCTTCTAGGATGGAAGGAAAAGGTACACCAACCTCATAACAAATGTTACCACCAGTTCAAGCCCGTGGTGTCATCCTCCGCTGTGCCGGAGCCAAATGCAGCAGCAGGCAACTGACCCAACAACACGGAGCACCGCAGAAAGACCAAGGCTTCAGTTTGGAGATGACATCTCCTCCATCCAGCAGAAAGACGAAATGCTCATGGCGAACTGTTCACCAGATAGCAGTAACATAATAGTAACGTAACATAACATAACATAACACCCAGTCAGCTGAAAGAAACATTTCAACATTAACAACTAGAAACATGTGGTATCTTAACCTTTTAAGGGACATTATTATGTTCTGAGTTTCTTACCAGCTGGAAATTCCTAGAGTGGATTCATCTCACAGCTCTGACTAACCCACCCAACCACATTGTTTCACCAGCAGACTGGAAACAAAACGAATGGTCAAATATGCAGGGACAAGAATTCAACAAAGGAAATAAACCTGTAGACACCATTACATTCTACTTACTGTTGATGGCAAAATAACTACTATCTGAGCTTCCTAGCTCATGGATGCAGCGGCTGCTGCCTAACCAAAACTCGGATCGATGCTACCAGAGCATGATGTTTATCGCTTCACTCTTCTATGTAAAAGTTGCCCATCCAGGGCGAAAGCTAACCAGGAAATGATCTCAAGCCTAACTGTCCCTGGGATAACACAATCAAAATAACAGTAACTAATGAAATCCATGGAATAATTTTATATGTAAGTTCGACATATATAAATAAATCATATTTAATTATTTAAATATATTTCAACCTTTTTTGTATTTATATATTAAGTCTTGATTTAAATATTAATTTAATATTATTCCATCAATTTAGGATTTAATTTGAAGTAGCAACACCATCAGATTTAATTAGTTTCTAATTGGCCAAATGGTTGTCATTTGTTTTGTTGCTACATCAATGACTTCCTTGCCATAAAACAAAACTATACTATATTCGAGACAATCCTAAAAACGTTAAACTGAATCATTCATGCAAAGTGCCGTGTCACAATAAGTTAAAGGCGAGCTCGAGCGATGTTTCAGTTTGTACAAAAATGATTTCATACTCGTATGTCCGGCTGTTATCCTCTATAGTTTTCAAACCAAACCTCGTGAAATTTTATGAGTAGTTTCGATAAAAGTACTTATATATTTTTTGTCATAGTTCAAAATGAAGGTTAGGATTGCGAGGTCTTCAGCTCACATAAAGACATAGACATGGACATCCTTTATTGGTAATGATAAAGTACAGGTCACAACTTACATATTATTCAATTATTATAACTAAGACATAACACTAACACTATTATTTACAGTCAGCTGTAGAGAAAAGTCAAAGCCCCCCCCCTCCTGCATAGAAATTTGTAAGCAAAGCTAGCACCTTTGCTTACAAATTTCTACCACTAACTGACTGACTGTATGTACCTATACTGTTTTCCTGATACAAAAACTGCCAATAGCATTCGCGTCGACCTTAGTAATTATTCTTGGTACATCATTTACTCTTGTTCTTCCGTTAATATGGTTTCTTACCGTACCGTACTGTTTCATAAAGCGTTACTGTGACTAAAGCTGCCAATAACATTACTCGTCGGTCTCGGTACTGTACATTATTTACTCTCACATTGCTTTTTTGCCATTTTATGGACCATTAGATATGACAGTAAGATGCCCGTGGACCAAACAAATGAAGGTAGCTCTTCACTTTCACTTAGGTAGTAGGCAAAGAGTAAAGAAAGTATGTAGTAGGTATTAGAAATAGAAATATTCATTTGCCACAATACGTTACAATTAGGTCTCGAAAATGTGAAAACAAGATATTTAGTAATAAATATAATGTATTAATGTATTTTTTTTTTAACAAATAAGGGTTCCCCCACATATGTCGACGCGCATTCGGCAAAATCCGATAAGTAGGTAAAAGCTTTATGTCTGCGCAATAAACCCGAAAAAGACGTCGTTCGGCTCGGCTCGCATACGACTTTTTCGCTCTTATTGCGCAGACATAAGGCTTTTTCCTATCGGATTTTGCCGAATGCACGTCGATATATCTGGGGAGACCCTTAGTACCAGAAAACAAGACGAAACGTTTAACAACAACACAACGGGTGCTAGCGACCCGCCCGGTTTCGCACGGGTTAACAAATTATGCACCTAAACCTTCCTTAAGAATCACTTTATTGAAAGGTGAAAACCGCATGAAAATCCGTGCAGTACTTTTTGAGTTCATCGCAAACATACAAACAAACACACAACAGACAAACGCGGCGGGGGACTTTGTTTTATAAGGTGTAGTGATCACGGCACTGTCACACTTCGCCGCTGCCAAATTGATGCAAAGTTGACAGAGTCCTTCTTAGCTAAGTTTGCGCCATCTAATAAACTCCCAAGACAGGTTGGTCGTCGTGACCCGAAAAGATTAAATTAGTCAGGTAAGCGCCCCAGACCGGCACTTAAGGCTTAGGGGTGATTGCGGACACCTGGGGCGAAACGGCACCGTTTACATTTGTTTATGGGCGTTTGTTGTCCGGATTTCTGGGGGCTTAGGGTAATGGCCACTATGAACCCTTTTATGGAGGTCAGGAACTAGCATTGACAGAGGAGAAAGTAAATAAGTGTTTTGGGACCTAGAAGAGTGACAGTCGTTTAATAGAAAAGTACAAAGGAAACAACATTTAAGTTTTAGTTTTACTTTTCGATCGACGTTCATTGATATGATTCGTCTTTGCTACGACCTCCATATTAAGTCCCCTAACCCCTAAGTTATTTTGTTTATTATCCTCTGTTGTGGATATTTGAGACGAATTATGACAGGTTTTCCTGCTTAGAAATCTGTTGACTTAATATTTCATAAATAATATAAAAGTGGGGGCGAAAATTGATTATTGTTAATATACTAGTAACTATGTATTAGAGAATGGTAGATATTTTTCACGTACAGTCTGATCCATTACTTTTAATGTTGACTATACCATTATTTTATAACTAGAACTAAAAAACACCGGGTTTCTTGGGCGGTCTCTTGTTTGAGATGTAGGGTTTGGACCGGTGGTACTTTTCCTTTTTGATGTTGATATGTGCATTTTACAATAATTATGCCTTAGTTAAAGAATAACTAAATGATCTTTATATTTCCTGTAATCTTCTATATACCATCAAAAATTGTCAAGAGACAATAGCGACGTCAAGGCGTTTCAGTACCATTTTCCGCAAACTTCTCTTGTCAGGCCTGCGGTAGACCATGTCGGTCTCGACTCTCGCATCGGTCTTTTTAGCCATCAAAAACGGTCTCTCTGGTGTTACACCATAAATCGTTTGCAAATAGACGATCCCAATGATGACGATGACTTATATCGACCGGGATATGAACCGTGATTACCTTTTGTATTGTTTTCGAGCTCCCAACAAAAACAATAACAAAAGGTAGGTAATCACGGTTCATATCCCGGTCGATATAAGTCTAGTGAAACTAACCGTGAATTATTCAAAACTGTTATTGATGATGATGACTGCCAATAAAAATATGTTGATTGTCTATCTCGCGTGAATTCCAAATTAACTGATTGTCTGTAGGTACGGCTGTTATGCGTGGGAACCAGGGATGTTGCGGATGCAGATTTTTTGACATCCGCGGATGCGGATATTTAAAGCCTCACATCCGCGGATGCGGATGTCAAGATTAGGTACTTAAAAAACGTCAAATATTACATATTTAGTAATTTTTATTAAAAAAAAACGAAATGTGTAGTATTTGAGCAAGAATATAGGTGCGTTTTATTTAATAAACAGTAAACAGTAACATGGCCGACTTTTCTTTATAGGTAATCCAGACGATTTCTTTATAGGTAATGATGTTTGCGGATGATACTAATGTGGTAATAACTTCGGATAACATAAACGAACTTAAATTAAAACTAGAAAACGCATTGGCCAACTTCCATGAATGGTTTCTTGCCAATAGTCTTATATTAAATACTGAAAAAACTAGCATTGTCATATTCAAAACCAAAAACAATAACGACCTATTACCTGAGATAGTATTCAATAAGTCTAGAGTTAATACAACAGAAGTAGTAAAGTTTCTTGGAGTTTACATAGATGCTTTGCTAAATTGGAAAATAGAATTAGACGCAATTGAAAGTGTAGTAGGCTCAGCTTGTTACGCTCTAAAAACATTAAGAGAAGTTTTAACACTTGAGCAGCTAAGGCAAGTTTATTTTGCTCTTGTTTAATGGAAGCTGCGATATAGTATCAAATTTTGGGGCAATACGTATGACTACAATATCAAAACGGCTTTAAAAATTCAAAAAAGAGCAATTAGGGCAATAGTTAGGATACCACCATGGATATCATGTAGAGAGCACTTCATCCGATTGGGTATTCTAACCGTACCTAGCCTCTACATTTTGGTTTTGCTTTCGGATCTTGTGAAAAATCTGTCAAAGTATGAAACTAAAGAAGAAAGGGAAATCCGTCTGTGTTCAAGGAAAAAGAACCTTAAAACAACCATTAGTCCTAATCTTAAAGTAGTCCAGCGCTCTACGCAATATCAGGCTATTAAGGCATATAACAAACTTCCAATTCACCTAAAAATGATTACATCACACGCGGAATTTAAAACTAAATTAAGAAGTTTGCTGTTAGAAGGCTGTTTTTATAGTATTAATGAGATATTTCAAGGACATAGTTCATAAACCTATAACCTGTAATATTATATACTTTTTTATTATTATTATTTGATTTGCAATTATCCTTGGATTATAATTATGTAATTGACATCGTATATGCCATGATTTTTGATTTTTTTTTTGTTTTCCTAATTCATAATTATATTTCTTAAGATTCTGAATTGTATAAGTATTTCTATATTTCTTGACATTGTATCTCACTTTTTTGTCATTTTTAGTGATGGCTGTAATTTTTTTTTTTTTGTGTATAGCTTTTTGACATTTTAGTGACGTTTGTATTTTTTTTTTTTAGTGTATGTTCCTAATATAATATATTATACTGTACTGTATGACTACCTAATGTAAGTTAGCATGTAAAAACTTTTCAAACACAATACTGTATTGTTCATGAAATAAAGAATTGAATTGAATTGAATTACCTAGCACTTACGCCGCCGCTAAGACGTTCCTGTATCGACTTGGTCGATATCCGCATCCGCATAAGCTCCGCCAGGCGTGGCTCACTTCGCGATTTCATCGCGTTGCAACAGATAGCTACAAGTACATCCGTCCCACACCAATTTTACCACATAGCCATAAGCCGCGCGTGGCGCTGTCGCCACCTAGCGGTCATATCTGTCTTAATCGTAACAGACGCGTTTTGTTAGAGAGTGAATCTTCTGTACCTAGTACTATTATTTATTCTGTGGCTCCGCATCGATTTTATGCGGATGCGGATGCAGATGCGGATGTTGAAAATAATGCGGAAGTTCCGCGGTTGCGGATGCGGATGCGAATATTCGCCACACCCCTGGTGGGAACAATCAGCTCACAGCCTCGCATCATTAAGGTACAGCTAGCAGCGGGTTCTTGTTAGCGGAGCGCTGTAGTCTGAATTGATTTTAGAGAGACGTTTACAAGAAACGTGAACCGTACGAGGATACGGCAGAAAATATTAGATTTATTAGGTATAGGTAGTAGGTAGGTATAGGTATAGGTAGAATCATACTATCTTTGTCTTACACTTAGTACTAGCACCCAAAAGAAAAGGATGAGTAGGTATAGTTTTCCTGGTTCTTAAATTGGTTTGACCAACTATAGGTAGATAGAGTTAGACCAAGAAGTCTCCAGCGGTTTTGATAGCCCACGCAGTACAAGTGTTATTTACACGTCATAATTTCATAGAAGTTTGACGTTTAAAATGATACTTGCACTGCGTGGGCTATCAAAATCGCTGCAGACATTTCTCGGTCTGACTCTAATATCGGCTGTACACACTCTTCGAGAGCCTGTCGCCGAGAGTCTCGGCACCGCTTCGATCCAATCGGAGAACGAGACGAGAAGGGAGTAGCATGTACACACTTGTTCTCGGCCTGTCTGGGGGTCTCTCGACGAGTGTGGAGTGGACAGCCCGCATAAGGCAGGAATCGTACGTACGTCTACGCCGCGTATGGGTGACGTAGTATGGTTAGTACCAAGTCGTGTCGTTATCGTGCCAAATAAAAGTGTGTAATCATGCGGGCTGTCCCGACAGCACATTATGCCGTCACGTTTGTCTTGGTCGGAGCTGGATTCCGGGGCTACGTGACTGACGTGACCGAGTAGGTATAAATCTTCGAATCAGAGGGCATAGCGCGAAAATCGGAAATTACGTTATCAGAGAGCTTAGCACCAACCTCGATTTTTAGTGTACCGTACAAAACTTTGTTCACGGTACACTTATGGGATCACTTCGGTCTTGCAAAACAGTTAAATTTGGATTTTATTGGCCTCTATTGCTCTATTGGCCTCTATTCCAAACAAAGGCAGTTTGAAAGGGAATCTAAAGCTAATTTTTACGATACACACTTACAGGCGGAATACTATTTTTCAGTACTTGGGACTCAAATAAGAAAAACGGGATATCTATGTACCAGAGTAGTTAACTTTTATGATCTTTTCCACAGAAGTGACCTTTTTGTAAAATGTGTTTGATCCTCTGTCCTTGCAAAAAAATAATAAATTAATAATACTTAATCTATACTCTGTATCTTTAGGTATTTAAATAAATGTAAACAAACAATTTGTACATTTTCCGGTAGTTTTAACATTTATTGGTTAACCGACTAAATACAAAACCGCCTGGATCAGTCACTGAACGACCTGACTTTAACCTACATTATTTGACCATGTAATGTTTTCATCTATCCTCAAATGGCTCCTTAAGCCAGATTTTGTTTACTTTTATTTAAATAGGTACTTAAAGATACAGACTATGGTTTCCGTGTGATTTTTGCCTATGATTAAATCATGTAAAAGATGAATATAAAAACTAAAAAATTTCGTTACATGTATGTAGGTAGATTGCTGACACTATTATCTTTTTTGTGTTTTCTAAACATACTTGTTTGTTATCTTACTTATCTTGCATGGCGTCTGACGATCTATTGATCAAGCTTTAGGGGATTCCCTTAAGGCGACGGTAGCGGTGGGTAAAATTTCAGATTCTGTCAATTTACCCCATTTCACACACAAGCGCACTTCACGCACACTACCTCACTTTACTGGGACAGGTCAGTGACCCATCATGTTTTTTTAAGATTGGACTTTTAGTTTAGTATTGACCACTAGCCTCCTTTGAGGGTAAAAGCGTTTCATTGAAAGATGAAAGAGAAACAATGCATTTAATCTTGCTTTCCTTGTCTGTTCATGTCACACGTGACGTACTTACCTATTTAATTAATTTGATTGTTGACTGTTTTACTACCTAATATTGCTTGTCGAGATACGCGTTTTGTACAATTAAAGCGAATAAAACAAGATGTCATTAAGTCAGATGTAAAATGTTATTTACTACTCTATACGGTTTTTCATAAGGTGCAAAATCCATTCAATAGGAATTTAAATAAATAAAGTTTCAGCAGGGTGGCAATTCCATTTTGGCGGATAAAGCGAAACAGAATAGTTCTATTGAACCTGCTTACAAATTTTCACGAGAATCAGTTGAGAAATGTGATCTGCAAAGGAGAACATACAAAAGCATTTTTGCCCAAGCTGAAACGGAGGCCTTTGCTAACGCTCGGCCAATGATGGTTTAGGTACACCTATAAAAAATGGTTGTCCCTGCTGTAATTTTAATATCTTTATATTTCAACGGTATAGTTTTGCCTTCAAAAATAATCGGTATCGCTAAACAATAGCGGTACCTTACTACTTATACGTTCACGAAATCGGTATCTGCATAACTTGATTGTTAGTAAACTAACCTGGAAAATAATCTCAAAATCACCGAAACATTTATGTACAGTCACCTGCAATAATATGTTACGTCATTAGCGCCAACTTTGCCTCCAGGGAAACTTTGCCCAAAACGACAATTTTAAACAAATTCGTTAATGTAGAAAAAATTATAATAGTTATGGCCACCCTGCTATTTTTAGTAGAAAATAGGTTATATTTCTGACAAAACTATATACCAAACTTGTGCATAACTTGACTTGGGAATTTAGAGTTTGAGCGAGTTGTCTAATATAGGGTATATTTCGGCGGGCAAAAAATTGATAAATAATGAATGCAAGTAGAAAAAATTGAGAACCCTTTGACAAATATTTCCGGGTTTGAGTTATAACACATGAAGCATAGATTATGTCTATTGAGATTTAAACTAAAAAGGCCTAAATACACAAAAGTTTTAGCGGTGGGCAAAGTAATCCGGTAATTTGGCATCTATACCAACATTGCCCACCACCAAAAACGGATTAGGGTTGTCACTTTCATCTAATTTACCCAACTTCGCAAGTAAAAGAAGGTTATGTTTGTACACTAAAATAACTTTATAAATATATACTGTATTTAATTTGTCTTATTATCCTTTATTTAGATGTTTTATCCCGTTAACGAATGAAAAACACAACAAAAATCATATTTTTGGCCATTAAACTATTGTAACAGATTTTCTCAAAAGTGACAACCTAGCCTTTGTAAAATGCTTAGGCGAGCCTTATTTGGAAATGGGCAAAAACGGGTAGGCAACATTGCCCAGCAAATTTATTTTAAAGTTTTTACACTTATCGCTAAGTTATTAACAGGGAATGGTAGGATTGCCCAAAACCTTTAAGTGATCCTTAGACATCATCATCATACGAGCTGTATATGAATACCAAATTGACGTGGGCAATGTTGGCGAAAACCCCGGATATCTTTGCCCGCCCTCTAAAACGCAAAAAAATGAGTAAAAACACGATAATTTTTTTTTTTTTTTCAAATAAACTGATGCGTTTGATCACAATGGACGTGCTGAGCAAAAAAAGTCATATGATGTGATGTTTTTTGAGAAATTCGTTTTAAAAAATAAGCGGGCAAAGTTGGTGATAATGACGGTACCTACTCTTCGAAGGCCGCAAAAATATGTGACATGGTCTTATGGTTCTATAAATAAGATCGTGTCAGATATTTTTGCGGCCTTCGTTGTGTAACATAAATTGCAGGCGACTGTACATTTGGAATAATTATTTTATTTGGTTTTAACGAAAGTTTCAAGTTTAGTACGAAAATACTTCAGATATGCAATATGCACAAAATGTAGACCTAATCGAAATAAAACATTGCTTTTTATAGGTAATTTATAAAACATTCGATACATAGGTATACATAACAATAACTAGAGCGCTATTGGCCTGTAAGCTTCATCTCGGTCTCCAAAGCCGCAAAAACTCGCTAGTACTTAGTGCTGGTCTAGCCGTTATTTTTTCTTGAAGATTTTCAGAGAACAGCAGGTACACGCATTATACATATAGACGGAACGAACCGCATAATCATTATCATTTATTCGTCGCAATCCATGGTATTACAGATCTAGGTACAAGACTTTCAAGTATTACTTATACGAATTACATAACTCTTCCTGTTAATAGGCATTATTTTAAGATAAAAGTTCTATAATATAATACAAGATTACAATTGTCATCAAAATTCATTGACGTACAGAAGTCAAATACGTTTTTAAACTGACGCAAAATGATACCAGCATAATAAAAATTGATCCCAATCACTCCAATCAGTAAAGATGAGTCTTTAAACTTTTTTCATTTTAAGCGAGTTTTGAAGGAACATAATACTTAAATTCGATGTAATCGTATTGTTTTAAGATAGTTTACTGCGGTTTTCAACCATTATAACAGCAAATCAAATTTAAATGAGACGCGAGCTGATATTTATGTACCCTATTTTATGGAATACAATTTATCTACTGGTATACTTTCTCGTGTGCGTATATGATTTAATGTCAATATAATTGTCAAAAGCAAGAAAATCAAGCTGTCATTTTAATTTGAAGAAGTACACGTGTGCTCCGGTGTAGCCCCAACGGGCATCTGACTTGAAGAAGAATTTTGAGTGATGTCGTCAATGTATGGAAATTGTTCGAAAGTTTACATTTGAGATTGAATTTCTGTGTTGTCTTTGTGAGTAAAAATATAAATCGATAATAAATTGGTAGCTGAATTATCTAGCTTTCAGAATCATACAATAATTCAATTACTGTCAAAGACAAATTTGTTTTGCTTCCGTCTCAAACGGAACTCCATATTTTGATTTTTTGATACTTTTAGTGTCGATTTGTAGAGAATAACAGCAAATTAAAAATACAATGGCATGAAGAGTCGGTACACGGTTTCTTCGTGAACAAATTTACGTGTAATTTTATGCAATTATTAAACATTTATTGAACAAATTATGGTTACAAAGTGAGGTCTAAATCGAAAACGTCATATACCGGCCCCTTAATGAAAACACAGAGGTCTAATATGTTCTTATTTTCCTCGTTCTACCGCTTTCTCGTTTGGACCCTATGGGGGTCCGCGTGGGTTGGGTAATCTGAGTACTTACCTAATCTTTTTTATAGGAAAATTCTCGCTTGTTCTTTTAACCTTGAAGTTCTTACAATCATTTTCCATTTTATTTTATTTTCTTTATTGGGGAAAACAACAGATACAGGCCAATAATATTTACATGCAAAATGTAGATATAGCCTACATCCTAAGACAATTCCCACTAGGAATCCACAACCATCCAAGTATGCAACCAAATGTATTGTTCCATTGCAAGTATTACAACACAATGATTATGAAGCTTTTGTTTTTTACCCGACTACGGCAACGCAAAAGGAGGGTTATGTATGATAAGGACTATCATTTGTAAAAATCAATAATGTATGGAAACGTACATAATAGTCAAGTGTAAAAATATGGATGTAGACAACTTACTCAAAAATATGTCCCATAGTCCCTAATTCGCTGAGATAAGAGCTATGGGACATATTTTTGCACCAAAACGTACGTTCTGTACGTTTCGTCAAAATTGCTCATGTGTAAAAGACGCGCTTGTAGTACTGTGAGTTTCCTTGAATTATTATTTTAATATTTATCATTTCTTATTATCGTTTTTTTTAAGTTTATTACAAAGATAATTTATTTAGGTACATACAATATACATATATACAGTGGTACTACTAAACGAAATTAATAACTAGCTTAAATCTAAAATAGGCCCCTGAGGCATTGTACCAAGGATGCTGGCGGCATTTCCTCGCTGTATCGCAATGCTGATACGTTGTGCGAGGTAGCCGCCAGCTCTTTTGGTCACCAGTTACGTCAACCAGACGCTTCGCGATTTCTGCGAACAACTTATGCGCGCTGGGACCCCATGGACCTAGAGTTTCTACTCCAAATGGTACAAAATGGTACTCTCTACCGAGGCTCTTATATTTGTTACGTTTTAAAATTTCGGCGTATTCCGCCGCCCCGCCCGCTTTTACATTAGTCCGTTGGAGGTGGGACGGTGCCAGTGTGTCTACACAGGTAACATCCCACACTAACATCCGTCCCAAGCTCCAGGGACCTAAGGACACCCTATCGGGCCTCTTACCATCATCTCTGATAATCCCAATCGGCTCAAGAAGAGCAGGCACATTGATGGTAGCAAGAGACCGACGGAATATGTCATTAAGCGAAGCATGTCTCGAAAAACGGCCTGCACTTTTTTGACAAGATAATCCGTGGTGTCCCAGTCGGTCCACGTCCGTGCCACAAGAGCATATGTGTGGCGTACACACCGAAACCCCGAGTCGCAATCCAGCCGCCAGTCTAAGGGAGGTCGGATCCAAGAAAGTACCAGTATTAAATTATCGTTTTGTTGTAGTTTGTGATATTTAATTCCGCAATTTCATTTTACGGAGAAAGTAACGAGCATTAATTGCACGAAAAAATACGCATATAATATGGTGGCTAAAAAATAACTGCATTCCCGTTACCAGGGAGGTTTTGAGATTATTCTGAGCAACTTTTGCTATGGGACCAACCCTGAAATCACGAAAAAAATATTACCCTCCCATAGAAAATGGAACAGCCAAAATGTATGAAACAGCCAAATTTTTTTTCGCGATTTCGGGTTTATCCCATAGTAGAAGTTGCTCAGTATAATCCCAAAACCTCCCTGGCAACAGGAATGTAGTTTTTTTAGCCACCCTGTATAGCCGGTCAAACAAGTTTGTCAGTAGAAAAAGGCGCGAAATTCAAATTTTCTATGGGACGATAAGTATTATTATATAGTATTTTTAAAATTTTCCGCTCTTTTCTACGGACGGAAATTGCTTGACAGAGTATAGGTACGTAAAACGGATTAGCCTGGCACGTTAGTTTTGGCGGAATATCAAATCATATCATTATACCTATGTGGATTTCTTCTTAGACTTTCGCTCTAATATAATGAATTAATGTTTGATATATTCCCTTAAAAACACTGGCATAATTTTTTTCTCTCTTCTACTTCTATTTCAAATCTAGTAAATAAAACGTTTTCAATAAAATGTCTGTATAAAGTGAAACTTTTATAGTAAGCGCGATTGTAAAACGCTTAGTCAAGAGTCCGGAGACACGCTCCAATGTTAGTAGTTCCCTATTGGGTTGTTAAAGTCGACTTTAGAGTTGCTGGGGAACTAGACTTTCCATACAAATATATGAAATACAAATATAGAAAGGTATTTTATATCAATTATATTTTGTATCAATAATTGTAAGATAACAGAATAAAGATAGAGTCAGACCAAGATAAGTCTGCAACGATTTTGATAGCATACGCAGTGCAAGTTATTTATACGTCATAATTTTACAGAAATTGTAGTGCGTGTGCTATCAAAATCGTTGCAGACTTGCCTTGGTCTAACTATAAGACTTACCTATAGAGATAGACTCTAGACGGCAAAAATAGCCGTAGCCAAGATGAAAAACTTTGATAGAAAATGCCAACCGAAATTAAAATAATGTATGGAAATAAGTACGGCCACATAATGAGGAGGGGAGATGAAAGCCTTGAAAAGCTGATCATTGTTAGAAACACGGAGGGCAAACGAGACCGGGGACGATCTCCAACTAGATGGAGCGATCAATTAAAAGGGGCCCAGCCTCAACCAACTTTTGCTCGGTCATCAGAGACGCGATGAACAGGCACCGTTGGAGGCAGATCATCAAAACCAGGTGTGGAGCTTCCACATCCACCGATGGCCACGATCCTCATGAGGGAGCGACCACAGAGAGAGAGATGGAAATAGTCACGTGACTTCGTATCGATATATTTTTACTTTTTGTTTGGCGTTTGTCGGACAAGTCGGAGCAAAATGAAAGCGCGAAAGACAGAATTAATTTATTAAATATACTTTTGTCTGATGGAGGTGAAAGCCTCGTTATAAATTCATTTCTCTCCGCTGCTACATTACATCAAAACTTTAATAAAAGTTTCAAATTGATGTAAAACAACATTGTATGGAGAGCCGTTCCTTCCGGGCTCTTAAGAAACTGCAGCGGAAACACGCATCCTTGCAACGATCACACAAAGTGCTGTCTGTCTGATATTATTCCCAACCGACGCCAAGAAAACCAGTATAAGTGGCGTTTACTTCACTTCTTACAATCTTTAAGAGCGTTTCTTTTATTGCTGCCATTTTTATATATTGTGACCTTTTTTGGCACTTTTGTGCTATTTCTAGTCAGGATCGCGAGCTCTTTTGATCCTAATGGGAAAAAATGCCCTAGAGATTTTTCTTATTGTGTTAAACTACATTTCTTCAAACTTCATTTCCCCATATACCTAATTTGTGTGGCGGTAACAAAAAGGAAAGTTCGAAAAATGTACTTATGGTAATTTTAGGACACTTTTTTTCTCCTAAGATAAGGATGAAAAGGGCTCGCGATCCTGGCTAGAAATAACACAAAAGTGGCAAAAAAGGTTACAATATATAAAAATGCCAAAAATTAAAAGAAACGCTCTTAACTACAGCAAAAATTATGCACTAGGTACAGATGTAGAGCATATTCACGGAAACTTACGAACGTGTCTTGCCATTTCACTCAGTCACGGTACAAAAAGTACTGAGGTTGACTGAAGTAGCATGACAAATACGAACATTCTTTATTTTTCAGCCGTCTATATGTATGTACATTAATGTACAATACCTAGGACCTAGGTCACTTGTACATTGGCTAGTTTTAGACGATAAACTCAGTAAAATAGGAATATCAACCATGAAAATCCAGTCTAGACACATTCGTTGCGTTTAAAAGACCTCCGAAGCATAAGGTCATATAAACTTAGACAATTTGCTACTATTCCTATGAAAATGAACCTTCCTGCCCATGGCGCTTACGTCGCATTTCATTGTTGTACTAGAGAATATGATTATCCAGTACAAATGCGATAAAATAGTGAAAGAAAATGGCGTAAGCGACATTTACAATACGGTGCTTTTCAGAGATAACGGCTCCGTTCTACTGTTTGGGCATTTATATTTAAAGTTGTACCCTCAACTTGCATTTTAGTTTTGGAATTTTTATATCATTTCCACTCAGAATCGTGAGCTCTTTCGATCCTGCTATGAGAAAAAAAGTGTCCCCAAAATTTCATACATTTTTTTTGTCCGTTTTGTTACTGTCATAAAAAACCGCAACCAAACGGACCAAAAACTATGGGGACACTTTTTTTCTCAGTAAAAATGGTAAAAGCTCGTGATTCCGAGTAGAAATAATAATTATACAAATCCCCAATTCTAACACAAAATATGGTACATCTTTAAATAGAAATGCCCTTTTATAAGACAGCAGTTTCTGTGAATATATCGCTCCTTGAGAAACACAGTGTCATTAAGCGCAAAACGTGTTTTTTGGGTACAGAGCTTTAAAATTTTCGAAATCTTCAAACGTCTAAAACTGCCGTACTAGAGATAAAAGAAAGAGTTTTTTGTTATATTTTGTTAGATTTTAAACTAATCTTGTGAGTCATTTGAGTAAACTGTGTTTTTTTTGTTTAATTTCTAAGATAATTCAAGTAAAAGAAAATTGTAATGTCACTATTCCGTTTAGTTTTGCTTAATGTCACATGACGACTTCGCAATATTGATTCAATTTATGGAACAGTGACACTATATCCAGTTATTTGATATAACTTAACGTTTATTTCAAAGAAAAAGCGCAATTAGAATCATTTTACATGGATGTTAATTAATATTTACTAAAGTAAGCGACTTTCAGTCTTAAAAAATTAGCAAATAAGACTAGTTTTTCTTTAAAACTAGAGTATTCTTAGCTTGTTTTGTTTGGCTATATTTTTACGATCAAAAATTACCAAAGTAAATAAACAAAGGGGAGGATAATAATTGGGGGATGCGATGTAAGGGACCCGAATGTCATGTAACGGACCCCAGACCAGCCTCTCCTGCACGTGGTCACCCTGTGGAATACCAAACAAGCCTGTGGCGATCCACCAACCCGCACTGAACCAGCATGGTGGGCTTATGGCCCAATCTCATTTGACATGTACGACTCCTCGTTACGGCGCTAAGTACCCTGTAAAAGTGGTGCAAAGAATCCCCGGGCGGAAGATACCCACGTCATCATCATCCTGCTAGGCCTTGTTCTCATTTACTTGGGGTCGGCCTTCCCTGTTCTTTTCCTCCATTCTGCACGATTGAGTGCAACGTCGGCGTCTATATTCAGGTCTTTCAGGTTTCGCTGAACCGTCGTCAGCCAGGTGGCAGGTGGTCTTCGACGTCCTCGCTTCGTCGTTGAAATATCGAGCGCTACCTTAACCATGTAGTCTACAGGACGCCTCTGTACATGACCGTACCACCTCAGACGTTTTTCCGTTAGCTTTTCTGTTATTGGCGCTACTTTGAAACTACCCGGCGGAAGATACCCACACGCTTTGTCGTCAAAAAGAAGTGGCAGGACAACATTGTCGGATTATCAAATTACTCCGACAAGGTGGCTGTGTTGACGTAAAGCATATCCCAAATCCCAAAGCTATATACCTACCTTAACCGCAATCAAAGCCTACGCATCAACATCTACACATTGCGATGATAAGATTGTAGAGTATTACGAGATTATGACCCTCTAAATAAATCTACTGATGAAAAGCAGGAAACATGGACCATTGTCCTTGGTGAAGTCAGATCAAGCACACATACATAGTTGGACCACATATGGCCTTGGCAGCAGAAACGACCGTAGTTCTAGGTCTATTCCATTTGCCTTTGGTCGAAACATGAAAGTAGATAAGTAATTCTTTCTTTCTCAAAAAAAAACTTCAAAGTCGCTGGACCTGGACTTCGCCTGGCGGAATATCACACACGAAATTGACTACTTATATAATTGACCGAAGCGAAGCGAGGTCTACGTTTTGACTCGGGCATTTTGCTTTCGTATGTCCGGATGTTCTCCTCTACAGGTCGCAATTCTTAACCGATTTTCGTGAAATTTTGTGACCGAATTTTATGACTAAATAAAAATTTTTTGTCAATCCGGTTTTTGAAAATTTTTAAAAATGGCGGAGTCGTGATACCTGGCGCCTAAACAAATAGTCGTATCGATATCATAAGACTTTTTTCTTTTTGAAACATGTTTACAGAGTTAATAGCAAAAAATGCAGAAAAAAATTATCGCTGGTTTAGGCGGTATTTAAATATTTAATTTTAACTAATTTTAATTTGAGAAGGAGTAGCTAAATTTCGTCAACCCATCTAAGAACTATTTGGCTCAGTTTGTAAACGTTCGCTTTTTCTGTTTGCACAGAGGGTCTGGGTTCGATCCCCAGTAATTGTATGCTGGGATATTATAACTTTTTGTATTTTTTTACACATAAATTTCGTATTGTTTTTCTTTAATTTACTATACACCGTGTTTTTATTGAATTCCGTTAACTTCGGGGTATAGTTAAGTACGTTTATAAGAACTAAATGGCATAGTTAATTTTCAAAAAAAATTTTTTTTTTGTTTTCTTTTTTGTTTTTTTTTTTGTTTAAAAAGTAATTAAATGTAGCATATAGCGTTGTTGTAACACGGGCATTACATTTAACTCAACCAAACAATTGAAATCTGTGACATATCAATGTCATTTCGTACATCAATCGACCGAGATTGTACTTAAGTTTAGTAGCAAATGTATGAACTCATTCTAAACACTAATCAATATGTAAGCCGGCCCTAAGGCAAGTGTACATGCTTGTAGAGGCCTTATAGTAAAAAAATAAATTATGGATTATCTCCGAAATGGACTTAATTAGAACATCGGTGTCTTTGAGAAAGTTACTTGATTTAAGCTCAGGAATGCACCCTTGAAATTAACGGAAATCAAAAAAAACACGGTGTATTTAAAGCTCTTAGCACCATGTTATTTCAAGCTCTGCTCGCGAGGTCTACAGCTCACAGAGCCACTAGTAATATTTTCATCTGACTAAAGTTCAATTAGATATTTGACCGAAGCGAAGCGAAGGTCTACGTTTTGACTCGGGCATTTTGCTTTCGTATGTCCGGATGTTCTCCTCTACAGGTCGCAATTCTTAACCGATTCTCGTGAAATTTTGTGACCGAATTTTATGACTAAATAAAATTTTTTTGCCAATCCGGTTTTTGGAAATTTTTAAAAATGGCGGAGTCGTGATACCTGGCGCCTAAACAAATAGTCGTATCGATATCATAAGACTTTATTCTTTTTGAAACATGTTTACAGAGTTAATAGCAAAAAATGCAGAAAAAAATTATCGCTGGTTTAGGCGGTATTTAGATATTTAATTTTAACTAATTTTAATTTGAGAAGGAGTAGCTAAATTTCGTCAACCCATCTAAGAACTATTTGGCTCAGTTTGTAAACGTTCGCTTTTTCTGTTTGCACAGAGGGTCTGGGTTCGATCCCCAGTAATTGTATGCTGGGATATTATAACTTTTTGTATTTTTTTACACATAAATTTCGTATTGTTTTTCTTTAATTTACTATACACCGTGTTTTTATTGAAGTCCGTTAACTTCGGGGTATAGTTAAGTACGTTTATAAGAACTAAATGGCATAGTTAATTAAAAAAAAAAAAATTTTTTTGTTTTCTTTTTTGTTTTTTTTTTGTTTAAAAAGTAATTAAATGTAGCATATAGCGTTGTTGTAACACGGGCATTACATTTAACTCAACCAAACAATTGAAATCTGTGACATATCAATGTCATTTCGTACATCAATCGACCGAGATTGTACTTAAGTTTAGTAGCAAATGTATGAACTCATTCTAAACACTAATCAATATGTAAGCCGGCCCTAAGGCAAGTGTACACGCTTGTAGAGGCCTTATAGTAAAAAAATAAATTATGGATTATCTCCGAAATGGACTTAATTAGAACATCGGTGTCTTTGAGAAAGTTACTTGATTTAAGCTCAGGAATGCACCCTTGAAATTAACGGAAATCAAAAAAAACACGGTGTATTTAAAGCTCTTAGCACCATGTTATTTCAAGCTCTGCTCGCGAGGTCTACAGCTCACAGAGCCACTAGTTATTTATGTAGGTATTAGGTACATCAATAGGTTTAAATTTAGTTCCGATCACAGACCCGTGAGCAAAAATAAAGTTTAAGACTTAAATCCACCGTAAGCAATTAATTCATAAATAGGCAAAACACCTAAACAGAAACACACTCTTATTTGTAACCACGATCAGTTTAACTTAGAATTACGAAGTAATTTTGACACCTTACAAGAAGAGATACCACAAATATACACATTCAGAAGTTCAAATTCAAAATAACAACATTATAAATACTTTAGAAACAGCCAGTAGCAAAATTAAACCAACCCGGAAAAACAACAAAAAAACTCACAAGCGACACATTACGTTATTGGAACTAGCTCTTCTGAAGGAGGTACGAATTCTTCATCATCATAAGTATTAACTTTATTAACAGTTTCAACTAAAACAGTAGTATTAATTTTATTAAAATAGCTTTAACTTTTTTGTCATTCAAGACACATTGAGACATTTTCTACTGTAAGAGAACAATAGTTTTATGGGTAATTAATAGGTAAGTACCTACCTAGTGATAAAAATTGACCGAAGCGAAGCGAAGGTCTACGTTTTGACTCGGGCATTTTGCTTTCGTATGTCCGGATGTTCTCCTCTATAGGTCGCAATTCTTAACCGATTCTCGTGAAATTTTGTGACCGAATTTTATGACTAAATAAATTTTTTTTGTCAATCCGGTTTTTGGAAATTTTTAAAAATGGCGGAGTCGTGATACCTGGCGCCTAAACAAATAGTCGTATCGATATCATAAGACTTTTTTCTTTTTGAAACGTGTTTACAGAGTTAATAGCAAAAAATGCAGAAAAAAATTATCGCTGGTTTAGGCGGTATTTAGATATTTAATTTTAACTAATTTTAATTTGAGAAGGAGTAGCTAAATTTCGTCAACCTATCTAAGAACTATTTGGCTCAGTTTGTAAACGTTCGCTTTTTCTGTTTGCACAGAGGGTCTGGGTTCGATCCCCAGTAATTGTATGCTGGGATATTATAACTTTTTGTATTTTTTTACACATAAATTTCGTATTGTTTTTCTTTAATTTACTATACACCGTGTTTTTATTGAATTCCGTTAACTTCGGGGTATAGTTAAGTACGTTTATAAGAACTAAATGGCATAGTTAATTTTCAAAAAAAAAAATTTTTTTTGTTTTCTTTTTTGTTTTTTTTTTTGTTTAAAAAGTAATTAAATGTAGCATATAGCGTTGTTGTAACACGGGCATTACATTTAACTCAACCAAACAATTGAAATCTGTGACATATCAATGTCATTTCGTACATCAATCGACCGAGATTGTACTTAAGTTTAGTAGCAAATGTATGAACTCATTCTAAACACTAATCAATATGTAAGCCGGCCCTAAGGCAAGTGTACACGCTTGTAGAGGCCTTATAGTAAAAAAATAAATTATGGATTATCTCCGAAATGGACTTAATTAGAACATCGGTGTCTTTGAGAAAGTTACTTGATTTAAGCTCAGGAATGCACCCTTGAAATTAACGGAAATAAAAAAAAACACGGTGTATTTAAAGCTCTTAGCACCATGTTATTTCAAGCTCTGCTCGCGAGGTCTACAGCTCACAGAGCCACTAGTTATTTATGTAGGTATTAGGTACATCAATAGGTTTAAATTTAGTTCCGATCACAGACCCGTGAGCAAAAATAAAGTTTAAGACTTAAATCCACCGTAAGCAATTAATTCATAAATAGGCAAAACACCTAAACAGAAACACACTCTTATTTGTAACCACGATCAGTTTAACTTAGAATTACGAAGTAATTTTGACACCTTACAAGAAGAGATACCACAAATATACACATTCAGAAGTTCAAATTCAAAATAACAACATTATAAATACTTTAGAAACAGCCAGTAGCAAAATTAAACCAACCCGGAAAAACAACAAAAAAACTCACAAGCGACACATTACGTTATTGGAACTAGCTCTTCTGAAGGAGGTACGAATTCTTCATCATCATAAGTATTAACTTTATTAACAGTTTCAACTAAAACAGTAGTATTAATTTTATTAAAATAGCTTTAACTTTTTTGTCATTCAAGACACATTGAGACATTTTCTACTGTAAGAGAACAATAGTTTTATGGGTAATTAATAGGTAAGTACCTACCTAGTGATAAAAATTGACCGAAGCGAAGCGAAGGTCTACGTTTTGACTCGGGCATTTTGCTTTCGTATGTCCGGATGTTCTCCTCTATAGGTCGCAATTCTTAACCGATTCTCGTGAAATTTTGTGACCGAATTTTATGACTAAATAAAATTTTTTTGTCAATCCGGTTTTTGGAAATTTTTAAAAATGGCGGAGTCGTGATACCTGGCGCCTAAACAAATAGTCGTATCGATATCATAAGACTTTTTTCTTTTTGAAACGTGTTTACAGAGTTAATAGCAAAAAATGCAGAAAAAAATTATCGCTGGTTTAGGCGGTATTTAGATATTTAATTTTAACTAATTTTAATTTGAGAAGGAGTAGCTAAATTTCGTCAACCTATCTAAGAACTATTTGGCTCAGTTTGTAAACGTTCGCTTTTTCTGTTTGCACAGAGGGTCTGGGTTCGATCCCCAGTAATTGTATGCTGGGATATTATAACTTTTTGTATTTTTTTACACATAAATTTCGTATTGTTTTTCTTTAATTTACTATTCACCGTGTTTTTATTGAATTCCGTTAACTTCGGGGTATAGTTAAGTACGTTTATAAGAACTAAATGGCATAGTTAATTTTAAAAAAAAAAATTTTTTTTTGTTTTCTTTTTTGTTTTTTTTTTTGTTTAAAAAGTAATTAAATGTAGCATATAGCGTTGTTGTAACACGGGCATTACATTTAACTCAACCAAACAATTGAAATCTGTGACATATCAATGTCATTTCGTACATCAATCGACCGAGATTGTACTTAAGTTTAGTAGCAAATGTATGAACTCATTCTAAACACTAATCAATATGTAAGCCGGCCCTAAGGCAAGTGTACACGCTTTTAGAGGCCTTATAGTAAAAAAATAAATTATGGATTATCTCCGAAATGGACTTAATTAGAACATCGGTGTCTTTGAGAAAGTTACTTGATTTAAGCTCAGGAATGCACCCTTGAAATTAACGGAAATCAAAAAAAACACGGTGTATTTAAAGCTCTTAGCACCATGTTATTTCAAGCTCTGCTCGCGAGGTCTACAACTCACAGAGCCACTAGTTATTTATGTAGGTATTAGGTACATCAATAGGTTTAAATTTAGTTCCGATCACAGACCCGTGAGCAAAAATAAAGTTTAAGACTTAAATCCACCGTAAGCAATTAATTCATAAATAGGCAAAACACCTAAACAGAAACACACTCTTATTTGTAACCACGATCAGTTTAACTTAGAATTACGAAGTAATTTTGACACCTTACAAGAAGAGATACCACAAATATACACATTCAGAAGTTCAAATTCAAAATAACAACATTATAAATACTTTAGAAACAGCCAGTAGCAAAATTAAACCAACCCGGAAAAACAACAAAAAAACTCACAAGCGACACATTACGTTATTGGAACTAGCTCTTCTGAAGGAGGTACGAATTCTTCATCATCATAAGTATTAACTTTATTAACAGTTTCAACTAAAACAGTAGTATTAATTTTATTAAAATAGCTTTAACTTTTTTGTCATTCAAGACACATTGAGACATTTTCTACTGTAAGAGAACAATAGTTTTATGGGTAATTAATAGGTAAGTACCTACCTAGTGATAAAAATTGACCGAAGCGAAGCGAAGGTCTACGTTTTGACTCGGGCATTTTGCTTTCGTATGTCCGGATGTTCTCCTCTATAGGTCGCAATTCTTAACCGATTCTCGTGAAATTTTGTGACCGAATTTTATGACTAAATAAAATTTTTTTGTCAATCCGGTTTTTGGAAATTTTTAAAAATGGCGGAGTCGTGATACCTGGCGCCTAAACAAATAGTCGTATCGATATCATAAGACTTTTTTCTTTTTGAAACGTGTTTACAGAGTTAATAGCAAAAAATGCAGAAAAAAATTATCGCTGGTTTAGGCGGTATTTAGATATTTAATTTTAACTAATTTTAATTTGAGAAGGAGTAGCTAAATTTCGTCAACCTATCTAAGAACTATTTGGCTCAGTTTGTAAACGTTCGCTTTTTCTGTTTGCACAGAGGGTCTGGGTTCGATCCCCAGTAATTGTATGCTGGGATATTATAACTTTTTGTATTTTTTTACACATAAATTTCGTATTGTTTTTCTTTAATTTACTATTCACCGTGTTTTTATTGAATTCCGTTAACTTCGGGGTATAGTTAAGTACGTTTATAAGAACTAAATGGCATAGTTAATTTTCAAAAAAAAAAAATTTTTTTGTTTTCTTTTTTGTTTTTTTTTTTGTTTAAAAAGTAATTAAATGTAGCATATAGCGTTGTTGTAACACGGGCATTACATTTAACTCAACCAAACAATTGAAATCTGTGACATATCAATGTCATTTCGTACATCAATCGACCGAGATTGTACTTAAGTTTAGTAGCAAATGTATGAACTCATTCTAAACACTAATCAATATGTAAGCCGGCCCTAAGGCAAGTGTACACGCTTGTAGAGGCCTTATAGTAAAATAATAAATTATGGATTATCTCCGAAATGGACTTAATTAGAACATCGGTGTCTTTGAGAAAGTTACTTGATTTAAGCTCAGGAATGCACCCTTGAAATTAACGGAAATCAAAAAAAACACGGTGTATTTAAAGCTCTTAGCACCATGTTATTTCAAGCTCTGCTCGCGAGGTCTACAGCTCACAGAGCCACTAGTAATTAATGTGTGTTTTGTGTCACCTTGTCAGAAATAAAATTGGAACATAACAGACATCACAAAAATAACTTGCTAATTTTGATGAATGAAAAAGTATCACACAACACATAAATAATATTATATTATAATTAATAAATATGGGAATCTTACACATACCAACCTAGTTCCACAGTTAGATCAATAGGGCTCGTAATGTGGCTATATCTATCTAATTATAAATAGTCGTCTAGTAGGTACCCATAATACAACTCTATTATGAACCTTATAGAAAAAATACAACACAGTGACATTAAACAACGAGTGACATTCATTAACCACACCGTTATAAGCGTTCTGTACCAGTTGTAGTGGCTTTAAGCTTAAAACGACATTTTTCACTTAAGCATGCCAACTGTCGCTATGGTAAACTAAGCTAGCATATTGACACTACACAGATAATGACGATCGACCTGCTAAAACTTCTGTCAGCTTCTTAAAATCACAATGTCACTTAAAGTAAAAGAACAGTACGTTTTTATTTTTAGTCAGCATTATGGCTTTAAGTTTTAAGCAAAACCGTCATTATAGGTATAATGTCACTTTACTTATTTCAAGACGTTATTCTATTCTATTAAATTCAAAAGTACAAGTGTCCTTAAAGGGAAAAGTACGATATTGCTTTAAATTGAGTTTTGATTTTGATACCATATTATAAGTTTAAAGTGACATAGTACGTATAGATACACTATTTCTTATGTAAATTGACGTACTTACCATTAAATCTCATAGAAAACCGTCACTAAGCAAAAAAATACAATTTATTTCCCTTTAATGACATTGTTCCTATGAGACAAGCACCATAACGACATTAGCGCCCTCTGGCGGTTCTAATAGAGCTAGGGCGATAGGTGTCTTCGTATTGCGTGCGTTACGATCATACGAGCTAGATGGCGTTATTAACTCAAAAACCCCATTTTTTGGATAATGACGTTATGTTTCTCAAGGAGCGATATGGCAAAACTTATACAAGTGGATTGGATGTGCTTAGTCTTGCTTTTAGTTTACTTAGGTGCATTACTGGTACTAGACCTTTGTAGTGGATGTAAGTGGTTTAAAGTAGGAAGTAATGGAAAAATATGGGAGAGGCTTTAGAAGATACACCTATACAGGGACTCTGTATGTATTTTCTATAGGCGGACCGCTTAACTGAGTCCTCGTACGCCGTACGCCGTACGCCTGCCGCCCGCACCTTCCCCGCCACCCTTAGTCGTCCCGCCCCGTCGCCCCCGTACCGCGCAGGCGAGGACTCAGTTAAGCGGTCGGTCTATAACAGGGTGAAATTTTAACCACCGTTCCTACTCTATGTAGTAACTTTATATGTCATTCTGAACAACTTTTACTATGGGACTAATGCCGAAATCGCGATAAAAAATTTGGCTGTTTCATACATTCCGACTGATGTGATGCCGCTGATTTCTATGAAAAACCCAAATATTTTTCGCGATTTCAGCATTGGTCCCATAATAAAAGTTGTTCAGTATGATCTATAAAGGCGCTAGGTACGCAGAGTATGAACGTTGGTTAAAATTTCACCCTGTATTAAACTAATTTTAAGATATACGTAGCTAATAAATCTACTCGTAATATACAGGGTGTCACCCATCATGGGGCTTTAAATGCGGGGCTCAATTCTACTGAGCTACTTTTACTATGGGTCCATCCCAAAATCGCTAAAAAATTGTAATAATATATTTGCAATAGCAATAGTTGACAGCCCTAGTCTCTATTTGCTTGGAATTAATTATTGATAGGTAACATTTTTGAAATGTCCAGCACTTGGAAATGTCATGTTACATCATGAACATATCTATCATATTTATCTATCTTCAAGATAAATTGTTTAACGAATGAATTACGCTAGACCGGGCCGGGGCCTGGCCGGAGCTGCCGGAGCTTTATTTTCTATGGGAAGCACCACGTAATCATCGATCAGCCGTCATAGAAAATGGCATGTCGGACGCCTCGGCCCGGAAGCGGCCCGGTCTAGCGTGAGTCATCCTTAAGACATAAATACATAAATATTAAGTAAGTGGTTATCCACACATGTACTATCTAATCCGTTATTTAAGTTTTTTGCGCCATAAATAATCGCTTGCCTTTTTTGAAAAGTTTTATACTTACCTTTTTGTTTTTACATGTAATCGTTACCGTTTTTATTTTATTTACTGAAGTGAACAATATATGGTAATTTGTTTTGTGATAACTTTTATAGAACTATCACAGTAGCTTTACAAAGCCGACGAATTATAAATTTATAAACCGATTCTAACATGAATTGACATTTGACCTTCAATATTTTAGTGAAATGAAAGCTTTGTACCAACTTTCACAGAACTGTCTGACCGTTTGTATACCTTATTGCGACGATATAAGCCCTATCGATAGTTAATTGTGTTGTTCATTACTTAACAACGTTCTTAAGAGTCACGCGAACCTGCCAAAACGCCGCTCCCATACTAGAGTTAGACAAAGAAAAGTCTGCAGCGATTTTGATGCAGTGCAAGTGTTATTTATACGTCATAATTTCATAGAAGTTTGACGTTTAAAATAACACTTGCACTGCGTGGGCTATCAAAATCACTGCAGACTTTTCTTGGTCTAAGAGCTCGTTCCCACTATGTCGGATGTCGTGGCGATTTTTAATCGTACGTTCCACTGGCAGAACATTTTATATGAAGCTGTTCACACTCGTCCGACAACGATTTTGTGTCGGATACGACATAAAATGTCGTGCGTTTTGCCAGCCCTCCCAGCCCGGAAAAAAATTCACAGATTTCGTGCCTCACACGACTATCGAGCACATTGGAAATGAATCTACGGAATTCGAAAAAATATTGTAGCTGAGCGACGAGAAAGTCTGGATAAGGAAAAAGTTACAAAATAAAACTACAACGTTGAATGATAATTATTTTATTCTTAGACTAACACAAGTATCCTGGACATAACGCATGTGAACAAACAAATTGCAAAATTTCCACACGCGTATCCAAGTTTGAATAATTGTCGCCGTGGCGCATAAGTATAGGTACATATTTCATTTTTCGATTAATAAGCAGGATATATTAATGTTCAAAGTACAAGAAAATTATTACACGGCAAATCCGTAGTCAACTCGAGAAGTGGTGATCGGCAGCGGCGCCAGCGGCCCATTTGCTGCAAGATATGAAATTTTCTTGACAGCAGTTTGACGCGACGAGAGATGACCATAACAGCGTTTGTCTATGTTGCACCAAACCTGAGTTCCAATAGGTACTACCAGGGTTCAGCATCAGCTATCTTGGGTAATGCTCATCATGACGAATCGGGTGTCCAAAACAGAGTGTGCCTATGTTGCACCAAACCTGAGTTCCGCTAGGTACAACCAGTACATCTTGGGTACTACTCTCCTAAGTGCTCATCAAGACGAGTCGGATGACCAAAACAGCGTGTGCCTATGTTGCAACAAACCTGAGTTCCTTTAGGTACAGCCAGGGTTCAGCATCAGCTCTATCTTGGGTACTACTCTCCTAAGTGCTCATCGAGACGAGTCCGATGACCAAAACAGCGTGTGTTTATGTTGTATTAAACCCGAGCTCCACTAGGTACTGCCAGGGTTCAGCATCAGCTATCTGCTAGCAGTCGCCAGCAACATGCTGAGGTGCGACCATTTCGTGGCACTTTTTCTTTTTTATCTCCCTCTCCCTCTCCCTCTCCCTCTCCCTCTCCCTCTCCCTCTCCCTCTCCCTCTCCCTCTCCCTCTCCCTCTCCCTCTCCCTCTCCCTCTCCCTCTCCCTCTCCCTCTCCCTCTCCCTCTCCCTCTCCCTCTCCCTCTCCCTCTCCCTCTCCCTCTCCCTCTCCCTCTCCCTCTCCCTCTCCCTCTCCCTCTCCCTCTCCCTCTCCCTCTCCCTCTCCCTCTCCCTCTCCCTCTCCCTCTCCCTCTCCCTCTCCCTCTCCCTCTCCCTCTCCCTCTCCCTCTCCCTCTCCCTCTCCCTCTCCCTCTCCCTCTCCCTCTCCCTCTCCCTCTCCCTCTCCCTCTCCCTCTCCCTCTCCCTCTCCCTCTCCCTCTCCCTCTCCCTCTCCCTCTCCCTCTCCCTCTCCCTCTCCCTCTCCCTCTCCCTCTCCCTCTCCCTCTCCCTCTCCCTCTCCCTCTCCCTCTCCCTCTCCCTCTCCCTCTCCCTCTCCCTCTCCCTCTCCCTCTCCCTCTCCCTCTCCCTCTCCCTCTCCCTCTCCCTCTCCCTCTCCCTCTCCCTCTCCCTCTCCCTCTCCCTCTCCCTCTCCCTCTCCCTCTCCCTCTCCCTCTCCCTCTCCCTCTCCCTCTCCCTCTCCCTCTCCCTCTCCCTCTCCCTCTCCCTCTCCCTCTCCCTCTCCCTCTCCCTCTCCCTCTCCCTCTCCCTCTCCCTCTCCCTCTCCCTCTCCCTCTCCCTCTCCCTCTCCCTCTCCCTCTCCCTCTCCCTCTCCCTCTCCCTCTCCCTCTCCCTCTCCCTCTCCCTCTCCCTCTCCCTCTCCCTCTCCCTCTCCCTCTCCCTCTCCCTCTCCCTCTCCCTCTCCCTCTCCCTCTCCCTCTCCCTCTCCCTCTCCCTCTCCCTCTCCCTCTACCTCTGCCTCTACCTCTACCTCTGCCTCTATCTCTATCTCTATTTCTATTTCCACCACCACAAGAATGCATAGATTGTCGAATAGTGCGTTATCTACGCCCGTCTCAAACAGGATAGATAGAGTTAGACCAAGAAAAATCTGCAGCGATTTTGAAAGCCCACGCAGTGCAAGTGTTATTCTGCCGTCATAATCCCGATAATTGTCATAATCCCGATAATTCACAACAAACACCGATAACGAACTCTGCGAAACATGAAGTCATAAATGTCCTGTGAAAAATGTCGTTCTGACTTTTTGACTATTTAAAGGTTAGGCTACAGGGCAAACCCTTAACCCGATCGTCTTTGTTTTAGGCTCAAATTGTAGCTGACTAAATTGTCCAGAGCCGTTTTTCTCAAATTTTTGATATCATTCTTCGTTTCCAAATTATCGAGCACCAAAATCAAAAATTCGGAAAAAATTGAATTTTATTTTCAGTATTTCGACCATAACTTTTTTTGTTTTTGAGTTTCTCGAATAATTATTTTTGCACCTTACAGCTCTCGTGATTATGCGTCTTTTGAGCCTATTTTTTAATATCATATCTTCACAACTTTCCGAGATATAAGGGGATCGCAGTTTTTCGTGAAATCGGACCGTATACTGGAGCGAACGAAAAGACATTTCCAATGTCAAAATCGTGTCGTGTCTCGCTCGCGTACGAGTGAATATAGCGCTGTTCACATTTTGTCGGATGTCGGAACGATTTCGCCCGCGCCGCCCGCGCGGCACCCCCTCACACACCCGCGCGTCGCTGCTCTAAATACTGTATTTTTGTAGTTTATGCATCCTGATATCCGAGATAGTAGATCGTTGAATGTACTTATAGACATTCTAAAATAATTGAAAACTTTCACTTCATCACTTCTTAATTCAGCTATCAAATTCTGAAATATTCCTAAGGTAAACTTTCCCTAAGAATTGGGTGTACCCAATATCTCCTTTTTTTAACTGCCTCTAATCGTTTCTTTCGCCAATAATACAAAACCACAAACATTTCGTCGACGTTCATCTTGTACTAAGCCTCGCTACCCACTCGAAAAATACACGCCACTCTATCGAAGTTACACGCTCATTTTAAAGCGACATGTTTGAAATTTGATCGGTGATCGGAGGAGTCGGGAAAAATAGTTACTACCAACCTAAATTGTATTCATACGCGAGAACTAACGCAATTTAGGTACTTAATAACCATCTAATTAGTTACCTACTTTCAGTTAGGTAAATGTGATATAAATGTGATCGCCATCGATTAAGGACTGTATCGTTTATTATGGGTACAACTTTACTTAGCCGCTTTTTCTGGTATTATATTTTTATTAAAAAAATACACAATTATATTTAATTAGTGCTTTAATAATAAGTAACATTTTGGGAGATCACGTAAAGCATATAGTTTGGACAATATTTACCTACCTAATCCTCTCGAGTAACTACAACGATTTTGGACAAATACTACAAGAAAATTTGCGGTTTGCGAACAAGACGAGATATTACACAAAATAATTTTTAAGAAAAAAAAACCAACTTCTAGTGGGCCCGGTGAAAGATTATGGTAGATGGTGCACTATGTAGAAAAAGAGGTAAAACCACCCACTTTCCTAGTAGCATTTCGTTTCTGTATAAGGGTCGTAGTTCTAGCCTAACCTAACCCACTTCTCTGATAGCAGTTCGGTTCTGTGAGGATCGTAGTTCGAACCTAATCAAACCCACTTTTCTAGTAGCATTTCATATCTGTAAGGCTCGCAGTTCTAACCTAACCTAACCCACTTTTGTTCGGTTCTGTGAGGATCGCAGTTCAAATCTAACCTAACCCACTACTATGTAAACAGCAATTACATATGATTCGTAAAGCGAAACACCTGGGCATAGTCTAATCATTTCTTTTAGTTGGAAAAAAAGTTTTGGATCAGTGCATGGTGGCCTTTTAGAAAATATGGCATGTTACTTACGACAACCCCGACATTGGTATACAATATAACCATCATGGAGCGTTTCTATCGCCCTGCTCTAGCCATGGTTCAACGCCATGAATGTCCGTTAGGCTTTGGATTTTGGTAGATTCTTTTAGCTGTTTCCCTCATTTCGCTTACGTCAGAAATTGACGGGAATCCAAAATGTTACACAAAAAGTCGTTTTCGTGTAAAGATAAAAATTCACCACATTTATTCTGTGGATGTTCAATTGAGCAATCATGAAAAGGACACTTAGATGGCATATTTTGGCAGCATATTAACCTTTTGTTTCTTTAAATCGTAGCAAGGAATCGGTGAAATAGTCTCAAATTAATCTCGATAGGCTTGTCCAAATTATATTTGCTAGACGGTATTAAAATCATCATAAAGTCCCTAAAATAAAATAAATGTAAAACCTTCTTAAATCAGATATGGCTTAAAAATACCCCCAGATTATACCTTAAGAACATAGTAATACAAAATAATACACACGTCAACAGTTAGACCAGGTTTTATCTGTACCCATAATTAACGATACGGTCCTTACTGAATTAGAAAAATTGGTTTCTGATCACCGAATAAATTTCACCGTGTATATGGCGGCGGCTAGGTTTAAGTGACTCTTAATAATTGATGGTATTTGAATGTACCTTGACCCTGAGTACTCTATTGAGTATGGGCAACTGGTATGGGGGACATTTATACGTAATTAGTCAGTCAAGGATCAGAAGCACTACCACCAGTTTTAACATTGACATATTCACTCACGTTTAAGTAACTTACTTTCTATGCATCTCGCTCGTACTCGCATATTAGTGCAAGCGAGATGTATAGAAAGTAATTTACGTAAACGCGAGTTAATCTGTCAATGTCAAAACTGGTGGTAGCCGTACAGGCCTTGGGTGGAGAAAATAACCCACGGACTTATAGATAATGTGATGGGTATTTTCAATGGATATTTTAATTTAATGTCAAGTTAGTTTAATTAGATTAGATTAGATTAGATTAATTTATTTCTTATTGAAAATTACATGATATTTAACAATGTCATAAATGTCATAATGTTTCCAAATAACATGAATTCACAAAAAGATCGTCAGATTGTAAACAATAATAATAAATAATAATACATTAAAATAATTAAAAAATAAGTAAAAAATATAAAACAATCAAATAATCATAATAAAAATTAAAAGTACCTATATTAATATTAAATGTCAAAAAGTTACCTATGTATGTCAAAATAAAGCGGTCAAAATGTATATAATGCTAGGGCACCCTAGTTAATATAATGTCATAATAACTAATAATATTGCAAAGTAAAATTAAATAAAATTCCAAACAAACAGCTAAAAACAATAAGAAATAAAAACAATAAAATATAACAATGTCAGATTAAATTATAATAGAAAAATATTTACATTTTAATCGCGTTTCATGTCAGTGTATTCTTTAACAGAATACAGCGATTTTGTGATTAACATTTCTTTGAGTCGGCGTCCAAAAATATCATTGGAGGTTTCATTTCTGAGACTAGCGGGTAGGCGTTCATAGAATGCAGGGCCGATAACGCGCGGTGACTTGTCGAGCAGCGCTAGTCGCCGCCGCACAGGCAGCAGGCGCCCGGTCTGGCGGGTTATTCTGCACGAGTTGTTAGACCGTTTGAAACTGTCTATATTACGGCGTGTAAACATTATGACTTCATACACATATAGCGAGTAGTGCGTCATAATGCTATAATCTTTAAAAAGGTTTTTGCACGAGTGCCTCGAGTTTACACCTGCCAATACGCGTATGGCTCGCTTTTGCAGTTTAAACACTCTGTCCGAATGTGTTGAGTTCCCCCACAGGACGATACCATAGGACATAAGTGAAAAAAAATAGGCGTAATAGATTTGGAGCAATGCGTCACTGGGAACAACTGGCTTCAGTTTGCGCAGTGCGAATACTGCACTGCCCAGCCTTTCACACAAGTTGTTAACGTGCTCCTTCCACTTCAGTCCGGCGTCGATAGTAAACCCGAGGAACTTGCACGAATCACAGCGCGGTATCGGAATCTGCATTTGCGGAATGTTAACCTGGCTACTGGCTGAAAACAACAATACGTTTGATTTATTGACATTAAGGATGAGGCCGTTCGCCGAGAACCACTCGTGGAGTTGGCTGCATGTATTTGCAATCTTTTGTTCCAGCTGTAGGTATGTATTCGCCCTCACCACCACGGTTGTGTCGTCAGCAAACAGTGCCATCATACCTTCGGCAACAGTGGAAGGAAGGTCGTTCATGAACATTAAAAACAAGGTATTTCCGAGCGACGAGCCTTGTGGTATGCCCAGTTCTAACATTCCGGCTTTAGAGTTAATGTTCTTACCTTCTATTTTGACTTGAACTGTCTGTCGTCTGTTTTTAAGGAATGATGTAAGTAATCTGTGAGCATTATTTTTGACTCCGTACTGCCCTATCTTTTCTAAGAGTAGCTCATGATTAATTACATCGAACGCTTTTGACAGATCGCAGAATACCCCTGCCGCCTTGTCTTTTTCATCTAACGCTGCTGTTATGCAGTCATATATTTTATATGCAGCTGTTGTGGTGGACCTATTTGTTCGGTAAGCAAATTGTTTGTCTGTCAGTAGGTTATTTGTCTCAAGATGGTGCATTATACAGTTGGATAGAACAGATTCTATTAATTTGGATACATTTGGTACAATAGTAATGGGCCTATAATTGTCCACGGCGCTTTTTTCCCCTTTTCCCTTGTATACTGGACATACTCGAGTGCTTTTCAGTACGTCGGGGTAAACGCCGCATGTAAACATGGTGTTAACGAGTTTTAATAGTAGCCCCGCGACAACCGGCCAGATGCACTCGAGCATGTTCAGCGATATGTCATATATATCCATGGTCCCGCGCGTTTTTTTCATAGACTTCAACGCACGATTGAGGTCTGTGAGAGTAACTGTAGGCAAAACTAGGTCAGGTACGTCGGTGTTGTGTAAATGATGATTTAGGTAGCGTATAGATTTCGATTTATCTATATTCAATGTAAATTTAGACCCCACCGAGAGAAAATGATCATTTAAGTGTTGGGGCACCTGTAAAGCTGGTACATCGCTATCTCTTTCATCCTTCAGTGATATAGTATGCCGAATTGGTTTTGTGGACGCCTGATCATTGACTACACGCCACATTTCTTTCGACGGATTTTTACTATTAACTATACGATCGGCAAAATGATCCCGGCGGGCGGTCAATGACTCTGCTTTAATGCGATCAGCTTGATAGCTAATGCATTCCGCGAGATATTCGAGGTCTGGGTACTGGCGTTTCATTTCAGTCAAATCATTAAAGTTTAATATAAGTGTCGAGAGTGTATCTGTTGAGATTATAAATGACTTCAAGGAAATAGTGTATTTTTAATAGAGATGCCACGAATATTCGGCATCTATTCGGTATTCGGCGTATTCCGCCACTTTGCCGAATATTTGGTATGAGGCCGAATGTTGCCTACTACCATACCTAAAAAGCCGCATACCTAAAAAGTTATTTATTTAATATTTAAAATGTACTCTTGAAAAGTTGTTAAATACGAAGACCCTTTTTTAAGCATTTGTTGATTACAAAATATTCATTAATTCTGTTCAACAAAAAATATATTTTAGCAAACGTTGTACTTTGTTGGCGAACAGTTTTCACAATAATTGTGGCTCAAAATGTTCGCATGTCGGTCACCGAATACTCGGCGCTTCGGCCGAGAGAGGTGCCGAATATTCGGTATTCGGTAAGTATTCGTCCATAATCACTATTCGGGACATCTCTAATTTTTATAGTTATTTTTGGTCCGTTTATTTTAGCATGACTTTATCTTAATATCGCTTTATATTATTCCAACGAAACATTACGTAAGACCGTAACATCTATCTATACATATAATAAAGCTGAAGAGGGTCGAAAGTCTGTACATGGAAGATATTTGAAAAAAAGTTGGCTGGGGATACTTAGAATTGATAATAGATAGAACACGTTCCAACAGTTTTTAGAATTTTTGTCTGTTTGTCTGTTTATCTGTTTGTCTGTTTATTTGAACGCGCATCACGTGAAAACGGCTGAACGGATTTTGATGAAAACTTTACTAATCTGTCGAGAAAATCCCCGGCCAGGTTATAGGCTATAAAAATTCAACCCCTAAAAGGGGGGGGGTAGCCATAACAATCGATTGACTTAAGCTTGCCCCTGAATCGTATGGCGCTACCTAGGAAGGAGGGCAAACTTTTTTCATATATTTGCTAACACTATAGAGTACCCTGGTAAATTAACAGATGGCGCTGAATTTAATACGATGTGACATAAATAAGCCACCGAAGAAGGATTTTGCCAAATTAACTCTAAGTTTAGAAGACCCCTCTTCTAAAATTTCAATCAATTGATCAATTGATTTAATAATACAACAAAATTAAACGACATTAAATTAACTGCCCCTCATTGCACAGTGCCATCTTTTGGGGAGCTGAGTAAACATTAAGTAACCAAGAAAACTAAAAATGGGTTTACATAGTTACGTAGTGGTAAAATAAACACACACCAACACGCGTATTAAAATTATTTAAAATTATTTATTTTCTCTGTCATGAATTATACCTAATCGTAATTATATCGCATCCATATCAAATCCATATTCATACGTATCGCCTCCTTAAGCACTTAATAATGGCCACGAAGGTGGGTACTTTGAAAAAAAAAACATTGTCATTTGCAGTGCCGGATTAACCCTTTTAAGTAAAATAAGCACTTGCTTAGGGCACCATGTCTAGGGGGCACCAAAAATTACCGAAAAATGTTCGCGCTCGCTTTGCTCGCGTTTTCAATTACATTCTAAGATGTTTATGACAAAGGTGACATTCGGGTGGCGCCTGTAGCAGCATTAGGTTCTCTGTTGCAACGTTACTGCTGCAGCACTGTCAATTAACGTGATAAAATGATGTGACTGATTTCCATACTAAAAGTAAAAATGTAAAACTGTCTATCAAAATGCGTTTTTTATATCGAAAAATTTTCGCGCTCGCTTCGCTCGCGTTTTCAATCACTTTTTAACGTAATATGATAAAGGTGACATTCAATTTTCGTGATATAATGATGTGACTAATTTCCATACTAAAAGTTAAAATGTACAACTGTCTATCAAATTGCGTTTTTTTATATCGAAAAATTGTCGCGCTCGCTTCGCTCGCGTTTTCAATAACTTTCAAAGATATGATAAAGGTGATATTCGGGTGGCGACTGCAGCAGCATTAGGTACTCTGTTGCAACGTTACTGCTGCGGCACTGTCAATTTTCTTGATAAAATGATGTGACTGATTTCGGTACTAAAAGTAAAAATGTACAACTGTCTATCAAATTGCGTTTTTTTATATCGAAAAATTTTCGCGCTGGCTTCGCTCGCGTTTTCCATAACTTTCTCAGATATGATAAAGGACATTCAATTTTCGTGATAAAACGATGTGACTGATTTCCATACTAAAAGTAAAAATGTACAACTGTCTATCGAATTGCGTTTTTTTATATCGAAAAATTGTCGCGCTCGCTTCGCTCGCGTTTTCAATCACTTTCTGAGAGACAAAAAAATTCAATGTAATCTTGATGACCCTAGGGGAGAGGGGGCACCATGGTCTAGAAATACTTAGGGCATCAAAATATCTTAATCCGGCCGACTGGTCATTTGCGGAGTCAAACGATTTGGGACTCGCATTTTATACGCATTACCATGCCTTCCCGAAAAAAATCGAATCATTCGCGAAAGTTTCGCAACGCATTGAGGTTACAAGGGGCACGTGGTCTTCCTCAGGACTCTGAAGAAGACCACGGTGAAAGGCGCTCTAGCCAGGCAGGCCGCTTCGCTTTCGCTCGCGCGCGTATACCTTACTGTATCGTCCGATATTCACCTACTACTCTGTCGTTTAAATCCTTAGAGAATATAACCAACGGAGACGCCATGTCTATAATTTTCGGTACAAAATAGTCTGGCGTTTTTTGCGGGGGAGGGGCACATCAAATGTGTACCTACGTAACGTAAACATAGCCATGTCAGAGAAACGTCGGTTGACCATTGGCCGCCTATTTTCGACAGAGGGGAATGCCTGTTAATGACCACTCCGTTTGGTTAAATCACGTGTAAAATTTGAATAAGGGCGAATAAAACTATTGATTTTGGAGTGTAGTTTTATTTAGTGGTACCTAATTGTAAACTATTTTATCTGGACTTCAGTCCTCTAGCATATCCATCAGTCAACTTTACTTCAAGTTCCGCCTCCAGGGGAGAGGGAGAGAAATTAGGATTAGAAATTAGCCGCTTACTGACACAGACCGAATTACACGCGGGCGGAGCCGCGGGCACAGCTAGTTTATTATAAAAAACGTCCCAAACTTTCCCCCCCATTATCCCCGAAGTTTCCAATCCCCCAGAAAACGCGTAGAATGCATCCCGCTGAGTGCGTGAAACAATTTCTAGATAACGCCACCTGGGTTGCGGAATATATAGTTTGAGTCGTCTAAGTCACAGGAAAAAACGGGGAAGTATAAAGTACTGTTCAAATAAGACGACATGAAATTCCAATTTTTTTATGTGCGAACGAACAGACAAATCACCTAATGGTAAGCAATTACCGTCCGTCGGCTACAGACACACGCAACACCAGAACGGTTGTAAGTAAGTGCGTTGCCGGCTTTTAAGATGTGGGTACGCGGTTTTTTTTTTTTTTGAAGGTTTGAAGGTCGTGTCGGTCCGTAAATGCCGCAGGAAGCCGTTTTTGGAGAAACCCACAGTTGAGCTTTCAATAAACTAACCAATTTTTGAACGTAACTTGATGACACGAATGGTTAATCGATTTGGTGACCGAAGCGTTAGCGTAGGTCTCCGTTTTGACTCGGGCAAACTGTTTTCGTATGTCCGGATGTTCTCCTCTAATGGTCGCAATTCTCAAGCGATTGTCTGGAAATTTTGTGAGCAGGTTCAGTACTTAAATTTTAAGGAAAATGTGCAAAATGGTTGAAATTGGCTTAAGGTGCAGCGGGACAATTTCGACTGCGGGTTAATTTCAACTAATCAAATTATCTTCCATGTTTTACATTATTAACTAGAGTGCCATATATGTCCAGATAGCGAAAAAGATGTGTTGTGTGTGACTCTAGTTAATAATGTAAAACATGGAAGATATTACGATTAGTTGAAATTAACCCGCAGTCGAAATTGCCCCGATGCACCTTAAAGGTCTTAAGTGCCATTAGCGTCTATGACACTTAAGACCTTGCGTTGCGAGTAAGCTGTGATAATGACAAGAAGTACCTAATAAGTATTTTTTCAATTTCTTTTAAGCTTGTGAAACTTAAAACAAGGTCTACAGCTCACAGAGCCACCAGTCGTAGGTACTTAATCAAAAACTGAAATAAAAAGCTATTTTTAAACTAGTGGCTCTGTGAGCTGTAGACCTCGCGAGCAGAGCTTTAAATAACATGGTGCTAAGAGCTTTAAATATAGTAAAAAAAAAACAATACGAAATTTGTGTAAAAAAATACAAAAAGATATAATATCCCAGCATACAATTACTGGGGATCGAACCCAGACCCTCTGTGCAAACAGAAAAAGCGAACGTTTACAAACTGAGCCAAATAGTTCTTAGATGGGTTGACGAAATTTAGCTACTCCTTCTCAAATTAAAATTAGTTAAAATTAAATATCTCAATACCTCCGAAACCAGCGAAATAAATTTTCTGAATTTTTGGCCATTTAATCTATAAACATATCACAAAAAGAAAACACTCGTATGGTACCGATACCACTATTTGGTTAGGCGCCAGGCATCACGACTCCGCCATTTTTAAAAATTTCCAAAAACCGGATTGACAAAAAAAATTTATTTAGTCATAAAATTCGGTCACAAAATTTCACGAGAATCGGTTAAGAATTGCGACCTGTAGAGGAGAACATCCGGACATACGAAAGCAAAATGCCCGAGTCAAAACGTAGACCTTCGCTTCGCTTCGGTCAATAAAACATTTATTTACATACAATATATATACAGTGGTACTACTAAACGAAATTAATAACTAGCTTAAATCTAAAATAGGCCCTTGAGGCATTGTACCAAGGATGCTGGCGGCATTTCCTCGCTGTATCGCAATGCTGATACGTTGTGCGAGGTAGCATGTAAAAGCTATTACGTGAGGTCCTGCTGCCAGTCTCCCGAGAGCAGAATACAACTATAAGTTAGAGTGAAATAGTAATATTCTATTACCTTCTTCCTCTATCAGATATAAAGATAGTCATTTCCGCTACCTCCTCTCTCTTACTCCGACCTAAACGTTACACAACACAGGTGACTGCTGCAAATAATTTATGTGGCCAATATCCGACAGCTATCCCTTTCTCGCTGATGGCTATGCAGAAATTTCCAACAGCTATCTCTTTCTCGCTGAAGGTCGCGGCAAAAAACGTAGTTTGTTTAGGAAAGGCTTTATTTACGGCACTTTTTAGTAACTATGGGTGCAAGAGAAGGCACTACCTATAGGTAAAGTTGAATGAACCTGTTTGGAATTATAACTAGGTACACCTTAAGGGGCCCACTGATTAACAGTCCGCCGGACGGTATCGGCCTGTTAAGGGGCCCACTGATTAACAGTCCGCCGGACGGTATCGGCCTGTCAGTTGTTCGGAACTGTCAAAATTTTGTTCTAACTGACAGGCCGATACCGTCCGGCGGACTGTTAATCAGTGGGCCCCTTAAGTTGTTCGCAACTGTCAAAATGTTGTTCTAAGTGACAGGCCGAAACCGTCCAGCGGACTGTTAGTCAGTGGGCCACTTTATAAAACAAAGTCCCCCGCCCCCGCCGCGTCTGTCTGTTTGAAGGTATATTAAGGGGCCCACTGATTAACAGTACGCCGGACGGTATCGGCCTGTCAGTTGTTCGGAACTGTCAACTTTTTGTTCTATTAGTAATATTAGTTTATGAAATAAATTTATATTTATTTCATAATATATTGAATTTTTGAAATTTTTAAAATATTCGCGATAAACTCTAAAACTACTGAACAGATTTTCATGCAGTTTTCACCTCTCAATAGAGTGATTCTTGAGGAAGGTTTAGGTGTATAATTTGTGAACCCGTGCGAAGCCGGGGCGGGTACCTAGTAAGAATTACCGGACCAAGCTAACTTTGCATAACATGCCATTCAGCTATCTTACATTTCGCTCGCACTTATCCGTACATGTATTGGCGCGGTCGAGACGCACGATAACTAAATGATTCGGATACCATTCTGATGTCAGTGTTTCGAATTGACCTGTGTGACATACAGTATGTAACTGAACGAAAAGCCATTACTTAAACCCGTGAAGCGGTGGTGGCCGAGTGGATATGACGTCCGACTTTCAATCCGGAGGTCGCGGGTTCAAATCCTGGCTCGTACCAATGAGTTTTTCGGAACTTATGTACGAAATATCATTTAATATTTACCACTAGCTTTTCGGTGAAGGAAAACATCGTGAGGAAACCTGCATACATCTGCGAAGAAATTCAAAGGTGTATGTGAAGTCCCCAATCCGCATTGGGCTAGCGTGGGGACTATAGCCCAAGCCCTCTCGCACATGAGAGGAGGCCTGTGCCCAGCAGTGGGACGTATATAGGCTGAAATTATAAACCCGTTAATGTTTAGGTCACATGCACCTACTGAGCAACTATTACTATGGGATCAACCCCGAAAACGCGGAAAAAAAATTGGATGTTTCATACATTTTGCTGGTCTGATGTTGAAATTTCTATGGCCTATGGGAGAATCTATTTTTTTTTCGCGATTTCGTGGTTGGTCCCATAGTAAAAGTTGCTCAGTAGGTATGACCTAAATATTAAGGGCCGGTTTAAGTAATGGCTTTTCGTGCAGTTACATACTGTATAATAAAAGATTAAGCTGGGCAATAAACGTAAGGGCTGATTTAGACGGCGCGCGAACTCGTACGCGATTTTAGTTACATTGAGAACTATTGATTACATCCTATTCAGCCGACCAATCAAATACCGCAATGTAATCAAACTCGCATGCGAGTTCTCGCACCGTCGAAATGAGCCTTAAGGGCTGATTGCATGCGATTTTAGTTACATTGCGGACTGTTGGTTACTATACGTCCAATTCAACCGACCGATCAAAAACCGCAATGTAATGAAACTCGCATGCGAGTTCTCGCATCGTCTAAATAGGGCTTAATACTGTTAACAGACGACCTGTACATTTGATTAGTTTATTATTTATGTAGGTCCTTAAGCCGGTAGCCACGGCTCGTGATAGGAATTATCCTTAAAAGGAATCGCCCTAATTCCCGACAATCCGCAATATTAGAATAATAAATAATTAATGTAAAATGTAACGACCCGGGACTATCCGTTGGCCATCAATATTCAATATCTTAATCGCTTCCACTATCCCAAAATCAATAAGTTATTATTAATTAATAGAAAAGAGACGTTGCTAGGCAGAGTGATGGCGGGTGGACTAAAATGTTAACAGAATGGTGGCCGCTTTCAAATGAAAGAAGCGCCTGGCGTCCGTTGGCTCATTGGGTGGACGAAATCCGGAAAATTGCGGGTCACTTCTGGATGAGATTAGCTCAGGACCGGGACAAGTGGCGTACTAGAAGAGAGGCCTATGCTCAGCAGTGGGCGATAAAGGGCTGATATGATGATGATGATGATGAAGATGATGATGTCGCTATAATGGCCCGTGAAACTGTATATATTTTGTGTATTTTTTTCAAAATTTTAGACCCAGTAATTTCGGAGTTAAGGGGGGGGGAATGGTCCGATAGACTTTCCTTTTCCTTTTGAGGTACGGAACCCTAAAAATCCAATTACATCTCGACTTTTACTTATCGAAATGAATAGTTAGGTACAACGTAGACAGTCATCGAAATAATACAATTTGTTTACTACAATACAACCACTTTATTAGTATATGAACCATCACTGGGCATATCTCTTTCATAATAATACCATTTGTTATTTTTCCTTTCATATTGTTTACATGCTTTTCTGTCTTCTTTATCAATATCATCTTTACTAAGTTTCCTTTCTTTTCTTGGCTGGATTTCGCTTGCATCTTTTCTTACATTTTCTTTTATTTCTGCAATAACATCTTCCTTTCTTACATTTTCTTTTATTTCTGAGTTCACATCTTCTTTTCTTACATTTTCCTTTATTTCTGCCATCACGTCTGTAGCTGCAGTTACTTCCTCATCTTTTTGATAAAAGTCATTAATTTCCTTGCTCGGCGATATTATTGACTTGACCACGTTGCTTTCATAAAGTATGTTGTTTGAGTATGTTTTGAATATATTCGATTGCTGCAATGGTTTCATTTTGTACAAATTTATCAATACGTTGAATTTGTCTTGAACTGCCCTTTTACTTCTTACTTCATTGTTTTCTACCTGAAATATTATATAAAAATTTGTAGACAATAGATACATTTTATGCAGATTTTTTTTTAAATAATGGGTATTTTCCCTAGTAATTAAACTTTTTATTTACTTATATATTTTTTACTCTATACCACAGAATAAATAATAGTACTAGGTACAGAAGACTCACTCTCTAACAAAACGCGTCTGTTACGACCAGGACAGATATGGCCGCTAGGTGGCTACAGCGCCACGCGCGGCTTATGGCTAGCCACCAAAATTGGTGTGGAACGGATCTATTTTAAGCTACCTGTAGCAAAGCGACGAAATCGCGGAGTGAGCCAGCCTGTCTATACTCAAAGGTTAACCGACAGAGATCACTTGTCACATTCAGTGCCAGCGCATGCTACGCGCGACCAGCGTAGCCGATAACATGGGAAAACACGTATGTAGCGAAAAACGACTATGGACTGAGGGCCAGTAATCGACAGTTAAATTGTACTCGTTGAACAGAACTTTCAGCAATGTCTTGAACTATGCATTTTCGTTCCGAAACTTGCAAACTTTGCATCAGCTGTTTCTCAACTCGGGTCGTTTCGAGTTTTCCGGAAAATGAAACGTACCTACTTAACTGTTGTATTTGAAAAGAAACTGATAGAACAGATAGAATTTCTTTGTTGGCACACCTCAGTAAAAGAAACAACTTAAAGAAAAAACGAATAAATAAACAAAGCTAAAGGCAGACAACAGGCGGTCTTATCGCCTAAAGAGCGATCTCTTCCAGACAACCTTTGGGTAGCGGAAACATTTATGTCTTATTCAAACACAGTAATTATTGCATTAAAAGCTTTTATGTGTTCAAAAAGAGTATCTATAGCATAAACGTTATGAAGCTTACTTTCATATCCTATCTGTATCTTTAGGGATTTAAATGAAAGTAAACAAACAATTTGCACATTTTTGGGTAGTTAAAAGATTTTTTGGTTAACCAACCAAATACAAAACCGCCTGGATCTGTCACTGAACGACCTGACTTTACCCTACATTATTTGATCGTGTAATGTTCTCATCTACCCTCAACTGGATTAAAGAGCCATTTGAGGGTAGATTTTGTTTACTTTTATTTAAATACCTAAAGATACAGAGTATAGTATAAAATAAAAGTCACTAAAACATGCAGAATTGCGCTTCCAGCTTTAGATAATAAAATGAATGGCTTTGCAGTTAACACCACATTACTCTCAGCCATGGTATAATAATATACTCCGCCTGGTACTCCATTCCCGTCTTTTCTAGGTCACCTAACTGACACGGGCCTACGTCATCATGCGACAGCGCTATATGATAATATGCGATAGCGCTATATATAGCGGCCATGTTGTTGTGACGTAGGCCTGTGTCACTCTGGGAATGGAAGACCATGTTTTATTAGACTATGCTCTCAGCATGTTTAGTACAGTCCGCATCAATAAATAGTAGCGGTTAGAAATGTAAAATTAGTTCAATTTCATATTGTGATCAAATATGATATACTTATGACAAAAACGGAGGAATAGATTGACGAATCCAGCAACATAAAAACTAGTTTGATGTATTCAAAAGGGACTTAAATACAAAATACAGTACGTAGCGGCCCCCTTTTTTAAACCTCTTTCATTAAATTTAAATAACCACGATTATTTAGCAGTGGCGCTAGTGTGCACGTAGATGGGCTCTTATTAACAAGGGTAAAGGAGATAGCATTATGATCTCAGTCATCAGTTGGTATTCTAATAAATGCTGACTGTACTTTGTACACTCACCTGGTTTATTCCAGCGAGAAATAAGAGCAAAGCCCAGCTCTGTTGAAGCATGGCGGCAAAGAGAGCAAAACGCGCTGTAATCTATGTTTACTGTTCGTTTGCGTGGAAATAACAAACCAGGTTTTAGGGTTCCATTTCGAGTTGGTTTACATTTTCTCTGGTGTTTTTAGAGTTCCGTACCCAAAGGGTAAAAACGGGACTCTATTACTAAGACTCCACTTTCCGTCTGTCTGTCACCGGGCTGTATCTCATGAACCGTGATACGATTATTTAAGATAAAAGATAAAAAAAGATTTTTATTCGTGACGATCACAAAACATGTACGAACATGTACAGACAACAACAGCAAGAAAAGAAGAGAACAATAAGCGTGCATCACGAAATGGACCCAACTCAGCATAATGCTAATAGCTATTAAATAATAATAGCTATTATATAAAGCCAGTGCTGGTCTTCCGTAGGGCACATTTACATTATTTAGCTTTCATATATAAGTAATATTTACCTACTGATTTTTAAAAAGCGTTTTTTAATTAAAAGACGTCAAGATCGCGTAATATATTTCTAATGCTAAAAAACGAACTAAAGACGAATAAAGTCTAAGGAAAAAACGTGCCTCAGATTTCAAGTAAAAGTCATTCTCGAATAGATGGCGCACACACCTTTAGCCTATCCTCGGCTAGATGGCGTGACGACACCGTTTCATATTTAACAATTTTAACACATAGATATCAGTGAATGAACATGGATCAAAATGATATAAAAATAACAAAATCATTTTATCCATATATATACATTTTTTGATAACTTTATACGTTTTCATTTTGAGTTTTAGTCGTGTGTCGATAGATGGCAGTAAATTTACAGTGACTACAAAGTTTACAATGACAGGACCCCTCTATACTATCTATTCTTTTTGCGAACTATAAGTCCCGATTACAACACAGAAATTTAAATCGAGAAGTTAGGAAACCGGGAGTCAGTCATCCGAGTTCCGAAAACACGTGAACAATTGCAAACTACTATTGTGTGCATACTTCGTAAACAAACAGAAATTCATTGGCGCAGCAGTTTGCTCCTCTAATATTTGGAAAGTTTCGTTGTTTATACATGGAAATTTTGCCTGTATTGATAAAACTAGAGCGGATTTTGGAATCAAAAATTCTGCTGCCATAGGAGTACAGTACGGTTACCATCAGTTTGTCACTGACATAAACGCCGTCGAGAACGTAATTTACTTTCTATACGTCCCGTTTGCACTAATATGCGAGTGCGAGTGAGATGTATAGAAAGTAAATTACGTTCTCGACGGCGTGCGTTTATGTCAGTGACAAACTGATGGTAACCGTACAGATGTACTTAGTGCATAATTGTTTTCAATCGGTATTTTCTCGGAAACGTTCGTATTAGTCATGCTACTTCAATCGACCTCAGTACTTTTTGTACCGAGACCGAATGAAATAGCAAGACACGTTCGTACGTTTCCGTGAAAATACGATGGAAAATAATTATGCACTACATCTGTAACGGTCTGCGTGGGATTCGAACGTAATATTATTGGAATGTGGTGGCCTACCGCGAACCACGTTCGACGTGTTGTCTCTCTGTCGCACTTGTAAATTCGTAAGTAAGTGTGACAGGGAGGCAACACGTCGAACATGGTTCGCGGTAGGCCCTCTGATGGAGCTAATAGCGACCTTTGTGCTTCATGTGGGCTGCATACTCACCTTAGAGGATATAACCAACGGAGACGCCATGTCAAAAATTTTCGGTACAAAATAGTCTGCCGTTTTTTGCGGGGGAGGGGCACATCAAATGTATAGGTACGTCATGTCAGATAAACGTCAGTCCATACATATGGTTGGCATGTGGTTGACCATTGGCCGCCTATTTTCGACAGAGGGGAACGCCTGTTAATGGCACTGAATAATTTGAAATGACAGACACTAGGTAACTATTTTACTGTAGGTGGGTCATAACTCAATCCTCCTCGCGTCGGTATCCTCATTGCTGAGGGTCGTGAAGTCTCAGGGGAATCAACTTTCTTCAGACGGTATCACGCCATTTGTTTCGGGTCTTGGCATCGTGTAGTGCGACGTGCAGTTGGGTGTTCCACCCTAGAAACGGATCTGATCTGCCCATCTTGTTGGACTGCGACCTCTTGGTCGTTTGCCATTAACCTTACGCAATAGTAAATTTAAATTAATGCCCACATTAAATAGCCATTACTATGAGAGAGAAGCCGAGCCGTACGTACCAAACAATGAAATTGTCGTAATCGCAACCTGTACCACGCGACCAAAACGTCGTAAGCGCCGTAAAATTCATGGCGCTTACGCATTTAGGTCGCGAGATTCACGCTCCGCCAGGGACCGGAACCGGTTTTTCGCAAAAACTTAGAAATAACCATATTTTTGGAATCGTTTTATACTTCAAATGTAGGATTCAGTTGTGTTTTTAGGTAGGTAACGACTTCGTATCATTAGATAGCACTATTAGAAATTAAGTAAAAAAATAACAAAGAACGAAAAATTCCGTTTTCGTTCCCATACAAAAAATACCGGTATCCGATCCCTGCGCACCGCTTCTATGGTTTGATGTCAAAACAACAACAACTCATGGTGCAAAATACTGGTTCTCTGTACGGGTTCTATACATACTCGTAGTATTAATAGTTCAATGAAAAAAGCATGTTTTTAGAACCATCATTATGCATTACATTAGGAATGCGATTTTGACAGCTGCCACGAATATTTTCTTCACCTTCATTTGACTCTAAGATCTGGCAAATCAGCGTCATCGACATATAATGCTATTTTATGTAAATTATCTTTATGGAGAACACATTAAAGTAAAATGGCGCGGGTTAATCTGTCTGAAATCTCTGCGCATTGTCTTCGCAAACCAAATAACAGACATTTCAACTTTATGGCTGAGCTAAACACAATAACTACAATATTCAGTGCTTTGACTTTTAAACTACATCTTCTTATATTATAAAACAAAGTCCCCCGCCGCGTCTGTCTGTTTGTATGTTCACCAGTGTTGGGCGCAATTAATTACGGCTGCTATTTAACTGATCACCAGATTTAGTAAAAATTAATACCAAAAAAATATATTTTACCACCCTAAAATAATAAATGATCACCAAACTTATAACACCATTTTAATGTGAAATGATTACCAATTTTATTACATTTTACTATCCTATTAAAGGAAATGACACCAAACTAATCATTATCAACCCAAAAATAGTAAATGATTACCAAATTTCTAACCCCAGTTTAATGTGAAATGATAACCACATTTTTACATCTTGCTATCCTATTAAAGAAAATGACACCAAAATAATAATTGTAAACCCAAAAATAGTAAATGACCACCAAAATTAGAACTCCATTTTAATGTAAAATTATAGCCAAATTTTTAAATCTTGCTATCCTATTGAAGCAAATTACTCCAAAATAATCATTGTAAACCCAAAAAGAGTAAATGACCACCAAAATTGTAACCACATTTTAATTTAAAATGTGCAAATATTTAATATATCGTTATATCCTATTAAATTAATTAATCCACTTCGTCACCTTTTTCTAGTAGCATTTCATTTCTGTAAGGGTCGCAGTTCAAACCTAACCTAACCCACTTTTCTAGTAGCATTTCTTTTCTGTAAGAGTCGCAGTTCAAACCTTTTTTTTTTTTTTTAGTTACCCAGGGGAAATCCGTTATGGATCCCACTGGCCCGGGAGCAGCAAAGTGGGTATGTCCGACTCCCACGGACTAAAACCCCTGGGGTGTTCCGCCGCGTGCTTTGTGGACGGGGTTTCGGGAACTCCAATGTAGACCTCCGATACCCCGCCGGCGTTGCCCTTGCGGGCTCATCTTTTGGGGCTGCTCTAGCAGCCTACTTCGCTGAAGGCACCTCGGAACACTTGAGGGCCTTCCAGCTCGGAACCTCTTCAGGCGAGTGATGAGACTCCCGGCCCATCACCCGCAGGTTCCCGTTAAGGCGGCATCATTCGGGCTGCGTAGGCCCTTCGCCGCCGGCCCGGCCTCCTACGGCGCATCGTCCTCGCGCATTCTTTCTGCAGCCTCCTTTTGTGTCAGGACGGTGACGCTAAAGGTGGCCACTGCCGCCCATACCTCCTCACTGCTGAGCATGCGGCGTATTAGCGCCGGCAGTGAGAGGTCTCCTCCCACAGCTGCGGACAGGGCAGTGCGAGGCTCCGCCCACGCAGGGCACTCTTCGCGTGTGTGTTGGGCCGTATCCACGGCTCCTCCGGTACAGTGGTGACACGCCGTCGTCGGCTCTCTTCCTAACCTCTCACACAGGTACCAACCGAAGCAGCCGTGCCCCGTCAGAAGCTGCGCGAGATGAAAGGAGGGTGCGCCATGCTTGCGTTCGACCCATTCTTTTAGAACAGGCCGCACAGCATCCACTAGGTCCCGGCTAGCTCCCGGGATTTCCAGACGCTCTGTCCACTGCTGGTAGAGGACGTCTCGCGCCTCTTCACGCCACTGGCGGACCTCACGAGGGGCGGGCCAGTTCGCGGATTGAACCTTGGCTTCAAGGTCCCATGGCGGGCTCCCTGCTAGCAGGCCGGCTGCTGCGTGCGAGTTGTCGCGGTACGCTCGAGCCACCCTGAGAGCTATGGCCCGCTGCGGACGGCGCAGTAGGGCCGCACTCCGAGGACTCAGGGTATCCGCCCATATTGACGCCCCGTAGAGCGCCATTGAGCGCACCACATTCAGATATAGCGTCCTGCAGGCTCCTCCTGGACCGCCTAGATTTGGAAGGATCCGCCCAAGCGCTCCGGCTGCAGCCAGCAGTTTTGGAGCCAGGCGTCTGAAGTGCTCCTCAAACTTCCACCTACCGTCGAGAACGAGTCCAAGGTACTTCATCGTCGACCCGGCGGCGATGGAAGTTCCTCCCACAGTTATCTGAGTCCCCTCCGGTGGTTTATTTCGAGGCCCATGGAAAACCAGAACCTCGGATTTATGCAGAGCCACTTCTAGACCTATAGCCCGAATCCTGTGGACCACGAGTGCGACTCCGGCTGTGGCCAGGTAAGCGGCCTCCCTGTGGGTCCTGCCACGGGCCGACACGAGAGTATCATCAGCGTAACACGTGACACTGATCCCCTGCAGATTGGCCCCGCGTAGGACCCAGTCATACCCAATGTTCCAGAGGAGCGGCCCCAGCACCGAGCCCTGGGGAACACCGCACGACATCTCCCGTCTCCCCCAGCCGTTCTTGGTTGGAAATATCACAACGCGGCCTGCAAAATAATCCGCCACGATTTTTTGCAAGTATTCGGGCACGTTGTGGTATTTTAGAGCCGCCGTAATTGTTTCCCAGGGCAGGGTGTTGAAGGCGTTAGAGATGTCTAGTGACACAGACATCACAACCCCACCCTGAGAGACCTCCTCCTCGGCTAAGTCCCTTACTCGGGCAATCGCGTCCAGCGTCGAGCGCAGTGGGCGGAATCCATATTGGCAGTCGCTCAGACCCGGCTGCAAGCTCCTGACGAGACGAGTTGCGATTATACGCTCAAAGAGCTTACTCGTCTCGTCGAGCAACACTATTGGGCGGTAGGCCGATGGCTGATGAGGTGGGCGCCCATCCTTCCGGAGGAGTACCAACTTGCCTGTTTTCCACCTATCGGGGAACCGCCCTTGAGTCAGACAAGAGGTGAAGAGGCCTCTGACTCCTTCTTCCAGCTCGCCGAGTGCTACCACCAAAGCACGTCCAGGTATGCCGTCTGGCCCGGGAGCTGTCTTTTTCGACCGGAGTTTTCGGACGGCAACATTGAGTTCAACCTCCGTTATTGGTGGGACCTCTCCCGCTACGTCCGGCGGTCCTATGTTGGGCGCCATAGCTGGCGGCACAAATTCGCCCCTCTCTGGAAACAGAGTACTGACGACTAGCTCCAGGAGGTCCGGCTGGAGACTGCTGGTCAGTGGGGGCGTCCAAGGTCGGAGCTTTTTCCTAACAACTCGATACGGCCTGCCCCAAGGATCCCTATCAAGAGTCTCGAGCCACTCCTCCCAAGCCACCTCTTTGGCTTTCGCAATGGCCTTCTGCAGAGTTGAGCGTGCTTCTCTGTAGGCATCGTACAGGGCCTCTTCCTCGGCCTGGTCTCGGATTCGCCTTCTCCTATATCTAGTGTACTGGCGACGCGCAGCCACGCAAGCGTTCCGCAATTGGCGAAGTTCAGGTCGCTACCAGTACACTTGGCGTTTGGGCGAGAAAGGCTTAGCCCTTGGCATTGCCGCATCACACACACGGGTTAGAGCGGCGCTGAGAAGTTCCGCTTCCTGATCGACCGGTACCACCTGCGCTGGGTCATTAGTAGCCCTCCAAGACTCGGTTATGGCCGCCTCCCTTGCGATCTGTCTGTCGAGCTTTGACACCATCCACCTTGGACTGTCCCCTACAGCGGGTCGGTTTTGTCTTGGAGTGGCGGGTAGAGTTGTGACATCGAACCGGATATATCGGTGGTCCGATAGCGTCTCTGCGCCAATCTCCACCCTCCAGTTTTGTACCCGGTAGGCCAAGGCGTTGGACGCAAAGGTAACGTCCACGATCGACTCCCCTTGGGGCCTCACGCATGTACTCTCTGACCCGGTGTTGAGGACAGTCAACCCCAGAGAGATCGCCCACTCTTCCAACACCTCCCCCCGGACGTCTGTCGATGGGGATCCCCATGCCGTTGACTTTGCATTGAAATCCCCAGCGACCAGTACCGGGATAGGGGATATCTGCCCTACCAGGGCTCCAACTTCTGTGAGCATCTGCTCAAACTCGGAAAGGACACGTCTCGGTGAGAAATAAATCCCGATTATGCCTAAGCCACCTATGACAGCCAGCACAAATCCCCTACCACTCACAGTCTTTTCGATAGCCGGAGATCCAGCTATAGCGGGAGCAATTATGGCCACCGTCTTGTCTTGGTCCGACACCCAATCGTCCCGATTCGGGATAAAGTAGGGTTCAGAAACTACAGCCGCCTTAATTTCCCACTCAGCAATGGACTGGAGTAATAGGTCCTGAGCCTGAAGGCAGTGGTTAATATTCGCCTGGATACACTTGAAGGCCATATTATTGGGTTGTGTCCATAGTTTCCTCCGCAGAGTTTTGCTGGGGAGGTGGAGGTGTATCTTGGCTCACTCCTACCTTCTTCCCGGCGTCTTTGTTTGAGCGAGCCTTATTATTCTGGCACCCTTTGCCACCAATCGGATGATCAGCTGGTTTCCCAGCTGCCTTGCAGACAGCACAACTCGGTTGGGCATTGCACTCGCGCGATTTGTGTCCGGGTTCCCCACAGCGATAACAGAGGTTGCTCCGGTCGACCCCCTTGTCGCACTTGGCACCAACGTGGCCCGTCTCCAGACAGCGGTAACACCTAAGGGGTTTAGCGTCCAAAAGTATTACGCGCGCCGAAATCCAACCTACTTTGAGCCGACCCGCATCCACAACTTTTGTGGCAGCAGCCACAGGGCAACTCAACCAGAGCGACCCAGAGCCATTGTGGCTACGCGCAATCACACCGGACTTGACGGCCTCAACAGCGCAGTTCCCGAGCTTAGCCACGGCCGCTACGACATCTTCAGCGATCGCTGAATCATCCAGTCCCGTGACACGGATGTCAGCACATTTCACGGGTCGTTGGATGTGGACCACATTAGGGTCGAGAACCTCCCGCAGTTTCTCAGCTAGAGCATCCGCCGCGATTTCCGCTTCTTTCGTGTCAGGAGGAAGCTCCAGCATTCGAGCTCCAGTAGCTACTGTTCGGAAGCGAACAGCGGAAATCCCGAGATCCTCCAGGTTTATGCGTTTCTTGGCTTCAGCCAAAACCGTCTCATATTTAGCTCCAGCTTCCACAGCTTCCGGCTTCAATGTGAGAGTGACTACAGCAGTGCGCGGAGGCCGGAGTTTTCTTTTATGTGCTGACTTAGGCGGGTGCGTTTTGGTAGTTTTCGCAGCTGTTGGTTTCTTGACCGCCTTTTTGGCCTTCTTGCCCAACGCGTCTTTCCAGTTTTCACGCGGAGGTGCCGCAGCAGGCGTTGGTGTTTCCTGGGGTACTTCTCTAGCTGTGGCCGCTTCCTTAGCAGCAAGAGTAGTTTTCTTGCGCCTTGGTTTCGGTTTGGCTCCCTGTTTACTGCCTGAAGAGGCAGGGGAAGCAACCGCCGCCGTTCCCGCTATAGAATCAGGCTGGGTGCCTGTTGTGAGTTCAGTGCACGTGTCTTGTCCAGTCGGTCCGGAGTGGAGAGCCGTAGCTCGCTCCGCACGCCGGTCGTGGGCCAAGGGTGGCCGCATAGTTTGGGCTGGCAGCAGCCTACCCTCTAGCTCCAAGGCTCCTAGCCTCGCATCCAGCATCAATCCTATCTGGGCCGTCATAGTTCGCATCATATTTTCTTCCATGCTAGAAACCCTTGCAGCACCCTTGCGGGAGGTACTGGCCGGCTGTGTATTTTCTTTTGGCTGAGACGGAACTGGGGACGTTCGCCTGAACTAGTCCCGAAAGTCCGCTCTCAGCTGGGTCATCTCTGATTTAAGCTCAGTCAACTGAGCTCGCAGGGCGTCGTTTTGTGCCTGCAGTCGCCTTGTTTCTTCCGTAGAAGTGCGCTCTAAAAGGCAATCGACTGTTTCTTTTATATTGTGTTTTTTTGTTTTGTGTTGTTATAGATGCGGTGGCGTCCTTTAATGCCTTCACGAAGGTGCCTTTTAGATGGCCGGAGTTTTTGGCAACATGTGATATTGCATCCAGGCTCTTGTGTACGCGCTGAGAGAGCGCAGCCGCACAAAGGTTATCCTGCGCACCGGGCCGGACGGACGAACTTAAGCCGCCAGTCTGGCTCTGAGTAGAAAATGGCAGCCGTATACCAGCTACCTCCTCTTCTGCCCTTAACCTCATTTCCTCCCGTTTGGCGCGGTGTAAGTCTTCCTTGGCCATGGCAGGGTCAACGTAATGTCCGGTGGAGGGAGGCCGACCGCGACCTCGCTTTAATACGGACTGAGACCTCTTCTTGATGGCTCCATCTGAGTCTGACCCTGAGCTGAGACCACGTTTCCGCCAGAACCGTCTCTCGTTGTCACTGAATGAGTGACAGCTCATTGCTGAGTCTGACTCAGCCCGATCGTCTCTTATCCTGTCATCAGAAGCTGACCCGGAGCGCACAGGTATTATGCTCCCAGTATTAGGTTCGTCGACATTCGCCTCTTTTTCGCTCACACTTGCTCCTGTCTCTTTTTTCTTTGTGGTCGCATAACCCGATCCCGTGCAGCTGCTCTTCGGAGCTGGAGAGTCACAGCGGGTTAAAGATATGCGGATGTCTGGGAGTGATCTCCGGCTCCTCAGTCGACTCCGTAACCCTGCACTCGTTGAGAGATCCGTAATTTCACCCTCCGAGGGAATCACCGTCGTTGGCAACCCCGCCACGGCTTCTGTAGATTCTTTTGGGGTCAATTCGCGGACAGAACGACCCTTTTCGTCTCGCGACGGCGAACCGCCACCCCTCAGCCTTAGTGTACCCAAATTATTATTTGAGCACTCTCCCGCGTTCACGCAAAGTTCATTGTTGTTGGAGTGCGACATCGGGTCGCAGTCCTTCACCTCCCGTTCGACAAAATACTGATTCCATAATGCATCAGAGTCCGTTTTCATTGAGCCAAGGTTGTGTTCACGAAGACCGGCACCCTGCCGGCCTACGAGGCGATTGTTGCCCACCCCTGCATACGAAGGGCAGCCGCCCACCGAAGTGAGCGGACGGGCTTCCTCCTTTCGGAGACCCGCCAGGGGACTATTTTCGCAATCGACCTTCATGTTTTCTAATGCGATGACTCCACATCGTTGTCTCTTTTTTTTCGGGGGTGAGCTCCCCCGCACGCTAGGCACTGGACTCCCCCCAGCCATGCATCCCATCGGCACGATCCGCTCACCTTGGGATTGGGGATTTATTATAGTGGTTTTCTCCACGCAGCGCTACTCTCAATGAGCAGCGCCCCCGGCTCGCTCAGTGCGGGTTACGGGTTGCCCGACGGGGGGCCGAAACCCACCCAGCAGCCACATGACTGTGACCGCCAGACCCGCCGCGCCGCAAACCTTGAAGGCTCGCCATCCCACGCCGCCAAGCGGCCGCTGGCCCTAAACCGGGCCCCGTCAACAAACCGTGCAAATGCACCACCTCCAAAACAGCTGCATCCCCTGACACCTCAGATTAGCTGAGGCATCCCGGGAGCAGCCATCTACAACAACACGGCACTAAAGCCAACGCAGGAGCAGACTCGACTGCCCAACCACTCTGTGACTGGTAGTTCGCAGAGGGAGAATAGCAAGCGCGCAACTGAGCGGCTATCCTCCCCCTCCCAGGGTGCACCACAAGGAGGTCTACCAATCCCGCACCCCTCGCAGTTCAAACCTAACCCAACCCACTTTTCTAGTAGCATTTCGTTTCTGTATGGGTCGCAGGTAAAACCAAACCTAACCTAACCCACTTTTCTAGTAGCATTTCGTTTCTGTATGGGTCGCAGTTCAAACCTAACCTAACCCACTTTTTTAGTAGCATTTCTTTTATGTAAGGGTCGCAGTTCAAACCTAACCTAACCCACTTTTCTAGTAGCATTTCTTTTCTGTAAGGGCCGCAGTTCAAACCTAACCTAAGCCATTTTTCTAGTAGCATTTATTTTCTGTATGGGTCGCAGTTCAAACCTAACCTAACCCACTTTTCTAGTAGCATTTCGTTTCTGTAAAGGTCGCAGTTCAAACCTAACCTAACCCACTTTTCTAGTAGCATTTCTTTTCTGTATGGGTCGCAGTTCAGACTTAACCTAACCCACTTTTCTAGTAGGATTTCGTTTCTGTAAGGGTCGCATTTCAAACCTAACCTAACCCACTTTTTAGGGTTCCGTACCCAAAGGGTAAAACGGGACCCTATTACTAAGACTTCGCTGTCCGTCCGTCCGTCCGTCCGTCCGTCCGTCTGTCACCAGGCTGTATCTCACGAACCGTGATAGCTAGACAGTTGAAATTTTCACAGATGATGTATTTCTGTTGCCGCTATAACAACAAATACTAAAAACAGAATAAAATAAAGATTTAAATGGGGCTCCCATACAACAAACGTGATTTTTGACCAAAGTTAAGCAACGTCGGGAGTGGTCAGTACTTGGATGGGTGACCGTTTTTTTTTGCTTTTTTTTTTGGTTTTTTTTTATATGGTACGGAACCCTTCGTGCGCGAGTCCGACTCGCACTTGCCCGATTTTTTGATAACAGTTTGGTTCTGTAAGGGTCGCAGTTCAAACCTCACCTAACCCACTTAACTGATAGCAGTTCAAACTGATAGCAGTTTAACTTACTTCTCTAGTAGCATAACGAAATGCTACTAGAAAAGTAGGTTAGGTTAGGTAGGTATGCGGTGCGGGGTACGGGGGGTTGAGCGGGAGGGGCTAGTAGGGACTATTTAGGGTACCAAAGTATTTTTTGGTGGTCATTATATTTGTAGCCATTAATTACATGTGTAATTTTATTATTAATTTAAATGCATGTAATTAAATTGTTTGTGGTTGAATTACATGAAAATTCAATTTGCTACCTATGTTATTTGTAATTGCAATTACATCGACATTATTCGCGCTGTTATTCCACCTGTCCAATTTCTTTGTCCAATGTGCATTGCGTCTCACTCTCCCATTAAGAAAAATGTGAGACATTGAACCAAGATATTAGACAGATGGAATACCATCCTAAGTAACACCGTAGTTATTATAACAATGCTTACTTAATACAGATTTGGTGTGAAAAAATATTCTTCACTCCCTTGACGGTACTTTTTAAGTCAAAATACTGATAAATCTTTTACTGTTACTAAAACGTTTTCTGCGACACTTTCCATATCCACAGATTACTTTACCAAACTCGTATGTCCCTTCACACGTTCTTTAAAAGTCGACCTTATTCCTTGTATTTTAGGTGTAAATTCCATTAAAATATAAAAACGACCCGAGTTTATTAGAATTATACCTTCATAACTTTTTATTCGCGAATTTAATCCAGTCCACAAATTGTGTTGTGGCAATATTTCTCCCTCGACAACTCGAAATTCAAATGGTCCTGATTATCATACATAAGCTTGTCGCTTACGGGATTTATTCTAGAAAAAGGTCGCTTCAAATGAAGTGATGTATTTGCCTAACGAACCGCAGTTAGTATACTGCCACGCACCAGCCATAACAGCTAGAAAGATTGACAAAATTCATTTAATTTTTCACCGTATTCTAGGGTAACAAATTCCAAATTCTAACGGTTTTTGAATGGCTGTTACGACTGTTGTCCATAAGGCCCCATTCGCACGACAGCTTAAAAAGCGTTGCGTTAAAACCCGACGTTGGCGCTTTTTTACCGTTTCTAATATTTGTGTTCATATGAACGCTTAAAAATCACTTGTGAGTCGTACTGCCACGTACGCATCTCAGCAAAGCCATACTTTATTTGCTATTACGACGTATTATTTGAATATACATTGAATATTTCAGGAATTAGTAAGCATAAGTTGACATTTTTAAGGTGAAACTAATAATAATTTTGACGATTGACACCAAAAATTGACACTTGACAGCCAACTGACAGCAGCGCTGTTTTAACGCTTGTGAGAACAGATACACGGAGTTCCGTATGATCAATTCAATTAACGGCCAACGCTCAACGCCGAAAATCGAACAGTGCTCGATAAAAAAGCGCCGAGCTTAAAAACCGCCTTCGTGTGAATACATACATGGTTATCCATTTGTGTCATTCAAACGCTTTTTTAACGCGCGTCGTAAAAGCTGCCGTGAGAACGGGGCCTAACGGGAGTCGGTGTACTATGTTATAGAGTTTATGCGAGTTATTGTACTGCAATATCGAATTTATTTGCTCCAATAATATTGCTAAACAGGGAATATGAACGAATGAGGTTGCAACCGCAATTCAAATTGGAATTTTCAGAATTCCACGCTTTGCTATTTCCATGTGGTTGTGTGGTAACCTCGTGGTAACATATTAAAGTGTAAATTGTTTTGCCATGTGGATATACTGTTCACTATTTATTTCTATTATGATAAGCTTCCATTCTAGATGCAACGCAGCGGAGATTTTGTGAGGCAAATCCACCTAGAAAAAACCTTAAGAGCCAACGGGAGTGGTAATTTCTCCATACAAACGTACTCCTCGTTTTCCGTGGTTTTTGAAGCTAGAGTAATGATTTTTTAAACACAGATTAATATTGGCAATATCTGTGTCGGACCGTTTTGCTTTTTTTGATATTTTTGTTTTTTAAGGCGCTAGAGCCCTTCAAAAATGGCCAAAATGGCCTAATTGACTATGCCGCAATGAGAGGCGTGGCATTCAAAACTGATATCAATTAGCTAAAAAAGCAAAACGGTCCGACACAGATAATTTCATAATCATTTAGATTTCCAAATTTGGTTACGATTGGTTAAGTTTTGGAGGAGGAAACAGAGGAGTACGAAACCTCGATTTTTGAGATTTTTACGCAGGATTTTTCGCCTTGTCCTTATCGCACTACTTTTAGGTGCCGCTTCCGTTAGCGAGACGGGTATATTTACCTAAAATATTAAAAACTCAGCTCCTGTTTCGTCTTAATAGATAATAGATATGTGTGCACCAAAGTGTAGAAAATTGCCGCCTATGGCGCCTAATCGGACCTTTCCAAATAATAGCCTAATAAATAGCTATAGAGGTACTGGATAAAAACGATACCCTCATAATTTTCCCGTGAATGTAAACCTGGAGCCCGATTCCGTATTAAGGCGATTTTATTTAAAGTTGTCGCCTACACTTTTTTTTAAATTTGGGATTTTTTATGTTATTTCTACTCAGAATCATGAGCTCTTTTGATCCTAATAGGAGAAAAAAAGTGTCCCAAAATGTCCATACAATTTTTGATGTTTCCATTCCGCGACCGCCATACAAAGTCTATGAAAAATGGTAACGGAATGGAAATAACCTTGGGACACTTTTTTTCTCCTATTAGGATAGAAAGAGCTCGTGATTCTGGGTAGAAATAACAAAAAAAATCCCAAATTTGCAAAAAAAAGTGTAGGGGACAACTGTAAATAAAATGGCCCATTAACAACTTGTTACGGGTTTGATGATTTGACCCTATTTCGATACGACCTTGATGATCGCACACGCTGTACGGATATGCTGGTCGTTCTTTTTACGTGACAGCGTGATAAAACGGTGTCCGTCACTTTCTATTCCACGGTGTTAATAAGTGACAGTTATTTTATCACGTGGATAAAGATGGGTGAAAGTTGTGCGTGAGACGATCGTCAATCAGGATCATATCAAAACCGATCGATAACCATAACAATTAACAATTTAAATGGGGTTCCTTATTGTTAATTCTCGAATAAGGGAGCCGAAAACGGAGACAAATTATATTCGACTGCTTTCGGCGGGTACGCAGCGCACTTATCTATCACTAGTCACTTCTAAGACGCATTCACTACCAGCGCGAGCTATGCGTTACATATGTAGCCGATAACGTATTCTTTCCGCTTTGTAGCGAAGAGTGCCTCTGCCTACGAACTGAGCAGCCCGTCTAGCGAATGTGTTAAAACAGTCGTCCATATACCAAAAGCGCTTATTGCTTCTCACTGCCCGCCACCGCTTGCAGTATTATCAGTGCACCTTATAAAACAGTCCCCCGCCGTGTCTGTGTGTTTGTATGTTCGCGATATACTCAAAACCAAAGACATATGTAACTTCGTATAAGATGAATAAAGTCTAGGAAAAAAACGTGCCTCGGAAATCAAGAAAAAGTCATTCTTGGATAGATGGCGCACTCACCTTTGGCCTATGGTCGGCTAGATGGCGTGACGACACCGTTTCATATTTAACAATTTTAACACATAGATATCAGTGAATGAACATGGGTCAAAGTGATATAAGAATAATAACATAATTTATCCATATATAAATTAAATTAAATTAAATTAAATTAAAATTTCTTTATTAAAGACAACATATGGTCCATACATTTGTTAGTTATTGCTTATAATTTATGTTAGTAACAACAGTAACCTAATAAAATATTTAATAATTTATAAACAAAAGTGACTTTGTCCGCTGACCCATTGCCCATAACAGAGGACAATCTAGCTTATTAGCTATCATGTTTAGAATGCTGTTGGTACTCCCGCGCACTCTGTCAAGCAGTGAGGCCGTTTTCTTGCGCCACACGGCATTGAAACCGTCTGTGCGCGCCTCGGCGAACATGGACGATGCGCTGCAGAAACGCGGCAGTCTCAACAGCATCCTAAACGCATTATTGTATTGAATGCGCAAGGCATTGTAAGCTCGCTGAGTATATCTAACCCACAGACTTGACGTGTACAATGATGTACAATAAGCCTTAAATAGAGTGATTTTGACTTCATCTGTACACCGAGCAAATCTGCGGGCTAACATGTTCGCTCTAACTGACAATGCCCTGCGCTCCCTCTCCATATCTAAATCATCCTTCAAGTCTTCGGTCAGCAAATGTCCCAAATATTTGAACTGTGTCACTCTTTCGAGTGGAACACTATTAAGGATGATAGGTGGTATAAAGAAAGGACATTTACCTCCCGCCTTAAAGACCATGATCTTTGTTTTACTTACATTGTAAGTCAAACCATGCGCTGTCGCGTACGCCTCACACACCTTGACTAGCTGACGCAATGCACTGACTGAGGGGGCCAGCAGCACCATGTCATCTGCGTAACTTAGGTTATTGACGCAGACACCGTCAACAAAACAGCCGACTTGAGTGCTACTGAGCTCCTCAATCAGCGCATTCATGTATAAACTGAAGAGTAAAGGCGAGCTCAACCCCCCTTGCCTTACTCCGCAGTCCATCCCACATGGGTCCGACAGCTCTCCTGCCCATCTCACTCGATTTTCCTGGTGTAAGTACCAGTACTTAATTAGTGAAATTAACTCCGGTGGTAGCCCTATTCCTTCCAGTTTACGCCAAAGTATGTCATACGAAATTGTGTCGAAAGCTTTCGAAAGATCCATAAAACAAGCATAAATTGGCGTATCCCGGTCGGTGTAATACCTGATAGTGTGCTTCAAACTAAGAATGGCAGCTTCCGTAGATAGCCCCGGTACGAAACCGAACTGAGCATCATGGAGCTTCACATACCTTTTTAAATGCGAGTTGAGCACACTGTCAAGTACCTTTGCTATTATCGTGGCCAAGGAGATAGGTCTGTAGTTAGACTTATCCGATACATCTCCCGACTTGCACTTGATAATAGGCACCACCAAAGTTTTGATCATGTCCGGGGGCAAGTATGAGTGACCGAGACAAATGTTATAGAGCATGGCAAGTACGCGCGGTAGGTGAAAGCCGGCATTTCGCAGGTGCTCGATGGAGAGGCCATCATGGCCTGGTGACTTGCCTTTTGACATTTTACCTATCGCTAACTTGACATCCTTTGCGAGAACCAAAGTTGTTGCCTTTCCGATGTCCTCTCCATCCAGCAACCTGCGGGGGGGTCCTAAGGAAGACGTAACTTTAAAATGGTCCTGGAACATGTTGGCCACTTCCTTCGGGTTAGAAATCCCGTCGATACTAACGGGAGTGCCAGGCTTAGCGTTCAACTTGTTGGTGCACTTCCAAAAGTTCTTAAAGTCAGATTTAGCATGATGTGTCGCTATTAAATCCATTTTAATCTGGTCTTGGTGGTTTTGACACCACTTTAACCTGCCTTTAAAAACCTTACGAGACTCGATCATACTATTATACACCGGACCACTACTTGGTTTGCCCCAGCATACCCATGTGTTGAAGTGTAACCTGGCACTCGCGTGAGCCTCGCTTACATACCTGTTCCAGCCAACCACGGGCCGCTTACGACCTTTACGCTTCGCAATCCCGCGAGTGCGACTTGCGGCTTGACACAAAACACTTACGATGCTAAAATATAATTTATCTATAATGGCCCTATGGTTATGATCATTACAATGGTGACCACAACATTGCATTAATTCTAATGGAAAATCAATATACTTTAGGCTGTCGTCGCATAATTTCTGATAAGCACTGATCTGATCCGCATTTCGTTCACCCCCCCTAATTTTATCAGGCGTTAACGATGCTAAAATCTTTTTTACTGGTGTTAGATTAAACTCGCATTTAACAATTAGTGGGAAGTGATCAGACCAGTACACATCATATTTGACATATGTGTCAACAATACATTGCTTTGCAGCACTCGTCACAACACAATGGTCCAGCCACCGCTTACACCCGTGAGCCTCGCTAATGAACGTAAACGTCTCTGACGATAAACCTAGTTTCTCCACATCGATACACAGCCAATCCTGGTCCATTGAGAATTGATATAATTCACTGTAAAATCTAGTATTTGGATGCGCATTAAAGTCCCCGAGTATAAAGGCAGATTCGACGTCATGTTCCTCAATTATAGCGTTAACTAAACCTAAACAATCGGTCAGTTCCGTTATGTTATCAGCACAGTCTGTAGGCATGTATACGCTGAACACTAGTATTGACCGGTCACTTACTGTAATACGCACCGCCGCTATACGCGGATTAGCACAGTTAATCACGGAAACGCACTGAAATACCGATTTGCGCCAGAGGATCGCAACTCCGCCGAACGGTCTGCCTCTTAACATTCCCGCACCAGTGTCCATCGCCGACGTTCCCGTGCTGCCGAAGTCCTCATGAATACTCCCCAGGAACGGCAAATCTACTTCCATCAGCCAAGTCTCCTGCAGAGCAATTACGTCGGCAAACTTACATAATTGCGTTATGCCTTCCGCCGAACGCTTAATATTTTTGCAATTATACGTAATAAAATTAGCACTATACATTTACACTGCAACGTTTGTATTCTGCTCGCCCTCAGGCTCAATACTTCTATACGACCTAAAACGTCTACATGTTACTCCCTCAGGCCAAAATTCTTCCTTTAAATACAGATCTATCTTATGTCTAGGCACCACTATTTTATAGCAGTTATACCCTTTATCCTCTTTTACGTTTATATATATATACATTTTTTTTTATACGTTTTCAGTTTGAGTTTTAGTCGTGTGTCGATAGATGGCAGTAAATTTAATGTGACTACAAAATTTACTATGACAGAACCCTTCTATACCATCTATTCTCTTTGCTCAAAACGGAACGAATTTTCATGCGGTTTTCACCTATCAATAGAGTGATTCTTGAGGAAAGTATAGGTGTAGGTTAAGGTTTTGTGTAACCCGTGCGAAGCCGGAGCGGGTCGCTAGTATATCAAAAACCTCGCTTATTGTGCTACTCACTGTATTATTATAAGATAAGTTTTAATACACTTCCTGTCCCTAAATCCCACAGTTTATTGTTTATACGCGCCATGACGCGCGGAAACGGGACTGATAAAAAATGTCCCCCGGACATGGACACTTGCGGGGACGAAACATTCCACTTGACACTGGAAAAATACCTACCTCTGCCAACTAATGCCCATGGTATAATAATATACTCCGCCTGATACTCTCTTCCCGTCTTTTCGTGGTCACGTGACTGACACAAGCCTACGTCATCATGCGACAGCGCTATATGATAATATGCGATAGCGCTATATAAAGTGGCAATGTTATTGTGTTGTAGGCTTGTGTCACTCTGGGAAGAGAAGACCATGTTTTATTAGACTATGCTAATGCCAATGTTTCAGTACCCTTATACCCTGTATCTTTAGGTATATAAATAAAAGCAAACAAAATCTAGCCTCAAATGGCTCCTTATGCCAGTTGAGGGTAGATGAAAACATTACACGATGAAATAATGTAGTTTAAAGTCTGGTCGTTCAGTGACTGATACAGGCGGTTTTGTAATTGGTCGGTTAACCAATAAATGTTATAACTACCCGAAAATGTACAAATTGTTTGTTTACTTTTATTTAAATACCTAAAGATACAGACTATAGGGTAAATTTCATTCGATAGCGTGACGCGACGTACGCGTAACGTTGACGTACAGATGTCTCGGAAACGTTCGTATTGGTCACGCTAGTTCAATCAATGTCAGTACTTTTTGTACCGAGACTGACTGAAATAGCAAGACACGTTCGTAAGTTTCCGCGAAAATACGAAGGAAAACCATTATGCACTACATTTGTGCCGTTTTCGCTCTACAAACAAAAAACTGAAAAGCAGCAAAAATGTATGTACACCTCCAGGCATTGAGCAAACTAGGATTACACGCATTTAGGACCAAATGAAGGTATTAAAATGATTTCCAGCTTGCTGGGAATTAATTCCTTATATTTCTACTAGACTTCAACAAGTTACGATACGGATAATTTAAAGATATTTGTAAGATAGATATGTCAAATTTGACGTATCCGCGATTCTGGAGGTCCTCTTGAACGATTTCGACAAGTTATGACTTAGATATCCAAGTCACATCTAGTCGATATCTAATGTAGATCTAGTTGATCTCTAAATCGTCTCAAGATCTTGTGATTATCTCGAAATCCGAAAAGGCCTGATAGTGCTTTTTATGGATCAGTGATTGGCCTAGAAGATGATCTTTCATATATATGTATGTACAGTCGACGTCAAAGATATGTTTACACTTTTGCACCTTACTCCTTTAAGACGAAAAATGTAAACATATCTTTGAAGTCGACTGTATATCGTCGCGTAGCACCCACAAGTACAAGCTTAGCTTAGTTTGGGGCTAAGTTGATCTGTGTAAGATGCCCCCTAATATTTATTTATTTTCATACATACCTACCAACGACTTTTTCAATATCATTTGTTTGAACAGACAATACTTTGATATTTATATTTGACTGAATCCATTGCGATGCGCAAAAACACATCAAAGCTTGATCCGAAAAGCAATCAGTCAACTTTACTACAAAGCGATATCAAATATATACAAAAATAGACAATACACGAAGAGTTGATACCAGAAAATGGTACCTTAAATCCACCCAACTATAGGACTATAGTGCTAAAACCATGGTCTATAAGTTCATACAGGGTGATTCAGGAGACGTGAGCAGGACTAACACTGCGCATTTCGTTAATTAAAAGCAACGGTTTCGTATCTGTATTAGTGAGGTTAACGTTAATTTTCTAGTCGTGTTGAAAAAAAAAGTTATTAATTTATTTACGACATGCATGGTCATCCCACAATTAGAATACTAAACTACCGATATTCTGTGTCAAATTGAGTGTCATCACTGTCTGGTTACTTTTGAAAACTCGTACTCAATCAAGTTTGACAGTGTATTTTCTTGGTAATCAAAATGCTGTCATTACAGTTAAAGAGATTTTATGTTTATTAATTAGGTCTTGCAATGACCATGATTGTAGAGAATTAAATTGGCCCTCACCAAAAAGTAAAAAAATAGGAAAAAGTGTGGTTGTTTCACTTAAATACGACGGTGATCGATCAATTATCAGTTACTGAGTGTGCAGGATTAGTCCTGCTCACGTCTCATGAATCACCCTATAAGTAACAGGCCAAATCGAGTTTTAGTTAAAAATCGTTAAACAATGAAATTGTTGCAATCACAAACGCGACAAAAACGTCGTAAGCGCCGTAACATGCAAGGTGCTTACGACGATTCACGAGATTCACGCTTTGATGTCAAAACAACATCAACTCATGGCGCAAAATACTGGCACTCTGAGTTCAGTTCTACACCGTGTTTTTATTGAATTCCGTTAACTTCGGGGTATGGTTAAGTACGTTTAAGAGAACTAAATGGCATAGTTAATTTTCAAAAATAAAATAAAAATATTTGCTTCTTTTTTGGAAAAAAAAATTAAGTTTCAAAAGCAATTAAATGTAGCATATTAGTGTAGTAAATAAAGGTAGTGGACCCCGCAGTAATTCCTCAGCCAGAAAAAACTTTACAGTATGATAAAGTATCAATAAATAAAGAGTATTGTATAAATTTCCAAAGAATAATAATAATAGAATTAAAGTAAATACCTAAAGTCTTATATCGTTAATATCTTTTTACGGAAAAATGCTCCGTTCAAACTTTCTTCACCAGACATATTCATGTAACGTATTGCAACAATATATGAAATATCAAAAAAATATCCCAGCAGAAATACCAGTATTAATAAAATAAAATTTTTTGGCGTGTCTTGGACCGGAAAATTGCTCAGTCTAATTTTTTCACTGGAATGCCATTTTATTGCCGTTTTATACCTACAAAATGAAAATCTAAAAAATTTCCACTCTCAGTTTTTAATAGTTCTATAATACGCATTTCGATACGCATTTTTTTTTGGATTTTTTTACCCACTGCGCCAAATTATATTCTAAGATCATATAAGAAGAAAAAAATTACAGAGCAATTTTCCGATGAAAATGAGCGTCAAAAAAAGGAAGTATCATAAAAAAATATTCTCATGTTTGACAAAACTTTTAGATTTTTTTCTAGTATCACATACTGATACAAATAACTTATTTTGTAAAATAATTTTGGACTGAGGAATTACTCGATTCAATATATAATCAGATTTGTGTTTTTACCTAACTTAGGAGTGTTTTTTTTTTGGATATTTATAATGTTAGTCTCGGCTCATACTATACAATAACCAAGCTAAATTTCATCGACTGAGAAATTAAAGCATGGGTCTCCATACAACAACTTGCTTCATTTACTACACTATATAGCATTGTTGTAACACGGGTATTACATTTAACTCATCCAAACAATTGAAATCTGTGACATATCAATGTTATTTCGAACATCGATCGACCGAGATTGTACTTAAGTTTAGTTGCAAATGTATGAACTCATTCTAAACACTTATCAATATGTAAACCGGCCCTAAGGCAAGTGTACACGCTTCTAGAGGCCATATAGGAAAAAAATAAATTATTGATTATCTCCGAAATGGAGTTAATTAGAATATCGGTGTCTTTGAGAAAGTTACTTGATTTAAGCTCAGGAATGCACCCTTGAAATTAACGGAAAAAAAACACGGTGTATACGTTAGTAATAGTATTTAGTTCAATATAATATGGTATTGACCTTACTTTCCGGAACTAGCTCTTAGTATAGAATATCAATACACAAAAACCAAACAATATAGGAACGAATAAAGCGCGCCAAAGTGAAATAAAGCTTTGTAAAAAGGCCTAAGGAAATGAGATTATAAATTCATTCATAAATTTGTCACTCTCTCTCTTTCAACTGCCATTGGTGCAATAGAGATGGAACCAATGAGATTTAAGGTACCGTTCGAATTCAGACTACACCAGCATTATTGCAGCGCGACATTACTGCCGACTGCATTGCTGCCGCAAATGTCATTCCGGGCAGCAACATTGATTTTGACATTTGCGGCAGTAATGCATTAGGGTCTCCCCAGATATATCGACGCGCATTCGGCAAATTCCGATATCCTTATTAGCAGCGACCCAAAGTGTGTCTTGGCCTCCAACAACACGACTGCTCGCCACTGATCCCGGTCCTGTGCCGTTTTTCGCCAGTTTTCAACCAGGAGCTCGTGCAGATCAGCGTCCACCACATCCGCCCATCGATACCTAAGCGCTCTTTTCATATCCGTATAATATTGCGCAGACAAAGCTTTTTCCTATCGGGCTTTGCCGATTCCGCGTCGACATATGTGGGGGAACCCTTAGGCTGGATTACTGCAGCAGTATTGCAGCGCGACGTTACTGCCAACAGCATTACTGCCGCAAATGTCAAAGTCGATGTTGCTGCCCGGATTTATGACATGTGCTGTAGCAGTGCTATCAGCAGCAATGTCGCGCTGCAATACTGCTGCAGTAATACTGATGTATTCAGAATCCGTAAGGTACCTTTTGGGCTACATGTATTGGTATGTTAGGGAGGTAAGGTTGAGCACAGAGGGCCTACCGCGAACACCGAAATTCGCAAATTGCGGGCATCTTTCTCTGTCACTCTAAATACGCCTTAATTTTTTTTTATGATATTCGAGGCAAACGAGCAGACGGATCACCTGATGGTAAGCGATTATCGCCGCCCATGGATACCCGCAGCACCAGAAGGGTTGCAAGCGCGTTGCCGGCCTTTAAGATGGGAGTACGCTCTTTTCTTGAAGGTTTGAAGGTCGTATCGGTCCGAAAATACCGCAGGCGACAGTTTATTGGCGGCATTGGCTTAATTGGCGGAACACTAGAACCACATTCCGATCTTGGTAATTCAATGTCCTCCCAGCTTCCAGCAAGCAAAGTAGATCAATTTGAGCAGCAGCGTCTGGAAGACCTATATGCTAAGCGACATATACGCAAGACGCGACCTAAAGCCCTCCTACACATACACCCGCAACTCGACTGGACAACTCCATGGCGCATTTCATAATCCGGATAAGAATCGTTGATGGAGTCGCCATTGCCGGATACGGCAAGGAAGGAAGAGTATTGGAGGAAAAGAGAAAGATACCTGCAATTTGCGAACTTCGGTGTTCGCGGTAGACCCTCAGCTATTTTTAGATGCGGGAAAGTCAATGTTGCGTCAGCTATAATCGCAAACCTCGTAACTTCATTTCAAGGACACTAGGATTTTCAACTTTAGCCAGCAATACTTAAAGCTGCAAACCTCTTAACTCCTATGGAGGAGATAAGAGGTATGTGACTTAGCCGATGCGTTGTGTAGCTTAGGTATCTTATGTTTGAGGGGTAAAGTTCAAAGTCGCTTAGCCTTAAAGACATTTTTAAGTAATGGAGTGTCATTTATGGAATCGGGATAGGGATTAGGCTGTTTTTACGTGTTTTACGTTTTACTGCGTATGGTTTACGTGCTCCGAAAATGTTGGGTTCATTGGCATGAAGATAAGTACTGCTGGTGAACAGGATTTTTGATACAGATGTAGTGAATAATTATTTTCCATCGTATTTTCACGGAAACGTACGAACGTGTCTTGCTATTTCAGTCAGTATCGGTACAAAAAGTACTGGCGGCCTAGCCAAGGTGACATTTGCTTGCGCCTCGCTATCGAATCGCTTTGTGTCTCTCTATCACTCTTTCATATTAGTGTGACAGTGACAGTTGCGTTTCGTTCGCTGCGGAGCGTTAGCGATTGGCATGTTGTCTACGGGGCCCGAGGGGCTACCGCGAAAACCGAAATTCGCAAATTGCGGGGATCTTTCTCTTTTATTCCAATGAAGGCGTAATTAGACTGACAGAGAAAAATGCCCGCATTTTGCGAACTTCGATTTTCGCGGTTATAGCCCTGAGGTTGACTGAAGTAGCATGACAAATACGAACATTTCCAAGAAAATACGATGAACAGGATACAATTATGAAATACATCAGTATTAATGTGTCTCCATTGATGTATTATGTATTTTTATACGAAACTTGTAAATAAAAATAACATTTTGCAACAATTCTATATTATTATATTTCAAAATTCTTACAAAAAATAAAAAGCTAATTATCGAACGATTCAGTACCAAAGTGTATGTAAAAACGACGTCATCTTTCAATTTTGGTCACATTAGGATTTAAAACTTCACAAAAACTAACAATTTTCTTATATCCTGTAGTCAAACTGCCAAACCACGCGTTGATACTGAAAGAATAAAAATTGTTAGGTATATTAAAAAAATATTATTATTATGAGCCTATATTGTCCCACTGCTGGGCAAAGGCCTCCCTCTTTTTTCTCCACGTATCCCTATCCCCTGAAGTCTCCCACCAGTCTCTGTCATAGGCGTCAAGCTCGTCCCGCCATCTCCGACGAGGTCTGCCGTGACGCCTTACAATCCATGGGACCCAACGGGTGGCTGGTGGCTGTTTTGACCCACAGAAATAAAAAAAATAGTCAAAAATGTAAGATTAAGTGCCCACATAACAGTAGATAAGACAGTAAAGTTGACTTAACACATTTGAATAGGGAATATTAGGCAAAGCTCTGCGTAGGTGGCACCTTTGTGGCACATACAGTAAACAAACCACATCTCTCTCTATCACTCTTGCATATTCGAGCGATAAAGGGGCAGATAACTAAATTTCGATTTTCGCGTTTACCGGTAGGCCCTTGTTAACAAACCGCCTTGATGCATCAATGTCATATTTTATTGTCTGTGAAAACTTGTCAAAAAACAGTTTAAGGCACAGTATGTATAAGTTAGTCTATGAATTTACTGAGTCGGTAGTGCTACACTCTGGCGGCAGAACATTGCAGTAATATCCCCTATTATAAAAAACTGGCGATTTTAAGCTTCAAATCAAAGAGTCCAAAAGATTAATAAAATTGGCTCTTTTAGAGATGGCTCTTGCGTTTTTCTACAGTAAAGTGTAAACATATGGGTGCATACAACTTACTCAAGAATATGTCCCATAGTTCTTAATTCCCTGACACAATGGCTATAAGACATTTTGTTTAAGTACCAAGTACTTAAGTTGACTGTACCAAGGATCGACGGCGACGCGAAAGGTGCCCTCTAGCGAGTAGCGACTCGACGTAGAGTACAGAGACTCTTGGAATACATCAGTAAAGAGGTTAATAATGACAATAAACTAACCTCAAATATATTGCAAGGCCAAAGCAGTAGCGTGTGCTATGACGGCCTCAGCCGCTTGCTTGATCTCGAGATGGCTCTTAGCATCCTTGTACCAAGGATCGGCGGCGACGCGAGAGGCGCCCTCTAGCGACTCGACGTAGCGGAGCGCTGGGGCCAGGTTTCCTTGCTCTATCCAATATCTGTGTAAGAAAAATAGTTTAACCCTTTGTAAGGCGGAGGGAATATATTTCCCACCTGATTTTGAACTTATCTTAAATAGGGTTCAATTTTGCATCGTTTCTGAACCCTAATGCCTTATAAAGGTTTAATTTCACGTAATGGTGCATTGCAAGATTTTAGATCTTTCGCCAGGTGTCGGACTTAGAGTGCCTTAAACGCTTAGGCGTGTTATGATTTAGCATTTGTTTTCAAGTCATTAGTCATCTCACGTGCACGAATAAGTGCGAGCGAGATGTCTAATGACACGGCTCTAACTGCATCGGGGGTCATGGCAAGTGTAACAGTAAGTATTAAAGACCTATCTCTTTCCTATGAAAAAGTGGGACAACGGGGGAGGGAGGGTCTAAAAATCGAAATATTGTGTGAGGTAATTAACCCTTTATCAGGCTAAGGACGATATATCTCCCTAATACGGCACTTTAAACATGTGTTCTATTTTGAATGAGTAAGATAGACATTCAACTGTCATTTTTGAATTATCAGCCTGATAATGGGTTAATGGACGACCACTAATAATGAAAATACTGGTTGAAGTTCTCAAAATGTAGTTATTAACACTTTTTTACGTAGAAGCCTTCAAAGCAACAATGATTAATGCGATTATACTAGTGACCCGCCCCGGCTTCACACGGGTTACACAAAACCTTAACAAATTATGCACCTAAACCTTCCTCAAGAATCGCTTTATTGATAGGTGAAAACCGCATGAAAATCCGTTCAGTAGTTTTTGAGTTTATCGCGAACATACAAACACACAAACAGACAGACAGACGCGGCGGGGGACTTTGTTTTATAAGGTGTAGTGGTATAACCTACCTGGCATAATTTAATCGGTCGAATGTGTCTAATTCCTCAAGTTCCTTCTTAGTTTTTATCGGACTGTCAATGTCCTTTTGTGGAATGCCAGATAGCTGGAAAAAAATACATCATAAGTAAGTAAAATACATCAGAGTTCACCAAATATGTCAAGTATACCTATACTGAAAAGACTGGCAATTTGAGGCTCAGGCCTTCTTCTCTTTGTATCTTTCAAAACCGAATTAAATGTTCATGCTATCTTCTACTATACAAAAGAAGATAGCACGAACATTTTATTTGGGTCGAAAAGATACAAAGATAAGAAGGCCAGAGCCTTAATTGGCAGACCAAACTTCCTTCCGGTTACATCAGTGCCACATACACTTTTATGACCCATGTCACTTAGACACTTGTGTGGCCAAATGGTCGTAGTTTCTTCCTAATAGGTTTCTAATGATATATTATGATGAAGTTAACCACATAAATGATCATAAAAAGTTTTCATCGAAAACTGAAAATTCCCATGTGCAACCACTAGAGTCTGTGCGGAAAGAGAAGAGTTACAGAATGTATTGGTTACCTTACATTCCACGACAGTTCTCTTTTCGCCCAGACTCTATTAATGCGTTCTGGAGTGCGGTGATTCTTCTAGTCTTAGTTGTAAGTGGCTAGCTAATGATATGATGGTTACCCTCATAAAGAGAAGCATGGATTGAAGCCAGGAGGCGATGTAGACCGTCATCGGTCTTCTGTTTTTAGCTGGTCATCTTTGTTGTCACTTCTTCTCTTCTTAGTTGTAAGACTTGTAAGTGGCTAGAGTCTATTCGGAAAGAGAAGAGTCGTGGAATGTATTGGGCCCCATACATTCCAAGGCTCTTCTCTTTCCGCACAGACTCTAGCTAATGATATGGTGATTACCCTCATAAAGAGAAGCATGGATTGAAGCCAGGAGACGATGTAGACTGGCATCGGGCTGCCTTCTAACTCCACCAGGGCCACATGTTTGGCCGTTTTTTCCATCTGGACACACGTAAAACTTGGCTGGTGTTAGTCATTAGCTAAATTGCTAGTCCTAAACCTGCCCACACGTACTGTAAGCTGCAGAGATAATTGGCTTCCCTGCATAGAAACTTGTTCGCAGGGGGGTCAGTTAGATAGAGATCTGCAGCTTACTGTATATTGAAGAGTTGCGTACGAACCACAAGAGACAGAATAAGAAAAAAATTAACGATAAATAGGACCAAACGCAAGCTTTAAAGGGATACCGTTGATATACCACAAATAATGTAAATAGCATTTAGTGTTTGTTTCGCGGTGTTTGTTAGTTTTACACAAAAATATGACTAATTACAACACGTGTTGACAATCTTATCATAATATATCCAGACTTTGCAAGGTTACGGACTAAGGTTTGCAAGTAAAACTTCATCTTCTATTTCTTTAATGTTCATGTCATTTTAAAATTTGAACTTAACATCGATTGTATGTTGGTGGTTATTTCCTTCTTGCGACTCTTTAAATGTCGATAAAAACAAACAGATATTTACCAGATGGTATCGCTCGCGCAGTACGCTCTCTGGCACCAGTCCTTCCTTGCGCACTTGCTCTGGTATGGATTTTAGAACAGTCAACACGAGTTTATCACCATCACCTGCAGGTAATACACCACAGCTAAATAAGCTTTTAAATCGGAGATAAGGCTGAAATAACTAGTAAGTAGCCCAAATCGGGTAGGAAATAGGGGGAATGGAAATCCAAGAGTTGGGTGTGCTTTTGTAAATGGCACCTCTATTAGGGTTGAAAGTTCAGCGGAAATAATGGTAGTACGACCAGCATTCCTTCGTTAACTCTAATATCTGGCCACACAGGCACACAAGCATGTAACACTAATTTCTTGGTCACTCTATATACCTATAACGGGTAGGATTGCCTATCCTAATAGTTAATAGCAGCATAAGGAAGAATATAATGGGAACTCTTCAAGCTCGTCTTATTTCAAACGCGGTGAGGATTACATAAATAATGATCATTATTTGCTGTTGACATACATACCAACAGCAGCTTCGATAGCTCTAATTTCTCTGGCCACGCAGACATGCGGGTCTCCTTTCTTACAAGCAGCGAGTAAGGAAGACCCGGCAGACCACAACTGTTGAGAGCGCTTCGCTTCTCGCTCGGCTTTTAGACGCGCTGTTAGGTTAATTAATTATTTAATTATTCAAACGAATCTGTCTATTAGTATCATGAATTTCAGTCCATCCACTACATCAATGTCAAAATAAAAGGACTTCCACACCTTCTAGTTTATTCTCTACAGCCTTAACTTTCAGCGACAACTCGGTAAGCTCGAAAGCGAATTTAGTCTTCTGTGCGTCCACCGCTTCTTTCACCATTTTGTCCAACTTTTTAGTGGCCTGGAATACAATGGTACTCGTACTTTAATGTTCATGTCACTGTCAATTAACAATAAATTACTGAATAGTGAATACCATTCGTCGTACATTGCTGGTCCCACAAGTAAATATGGACGGTATGTAGGTACCTACCTTCGAGCAACACCGGGAAGGGAGTCGGCATTCGGGTATCGTCTTGGGTCGTCCCATTAGTTTTTCGTCAAGTTCTTAAATTAGTCCTATTCTATATAACACTTTAAACTCTCGCGTTTTGTACACATATTTAATTACACAAACGGGTCTACCGCGATATAATTTAATTATTTTTAGCTTTAATTCCGACGTTTCAGCTGAGTTGCACCAGCTGTGGTCACGGAAAGACTGACGTCCCAACAAATGTCAACGGAGATATTAATAAAACACCACTAAACTACCCGAAATTAGTTTATAAAAATGTTCGGGCTATACATTTGTTGGGACGTCAGTCTTTCCGTGACCACAGCTGGTGCAACTCAGCTGAAACGTCGGAATTAAAGGTAAAAATAATGAAATTATATCGCGGTAGTCCTATTCTGCTTTCGTCACTCATTCTACATTCGTCACAATCGTCGGTGGCTTTCAATGTAGAATGAGTGACGAAAGCAGAATAGGACTAATTTAAGAACTTGACGAAAAACGAATGGGACGACCCAAGACGATGCCGGCATTCGCACTATTTTCCCCTCAGCCGAAGGACATGCCCACAAAGCGACGCACACCTCTCGATACCCCTGAGCCGCTCACACCGGTGTTGCTCCTGGTCGTCTTCACGACGGCTGTTTCAGGGGCCCATCTAGTGCCTGCCTCGATAACGTGTTTTAGCATTGTTATGGCAGGTGTCCGGACGTCTTTGCAATAACCCAGTCTCATTGTTCACCCAAACTTCAATACATAGACCGGTATACTATTCATTTTTTCTACAATAGTCCCAATGCCTCCTGAGACCGGTTCATGGGTGTCTATGGTGCGCCTGTGAACGGGTTCCAGCAGGCGTTTTACATGACATTTAAGCTCTCGAAACGGCCTCTACGTGTTGGATCTATATCCCCACGCAAGCCTATCAAAAGACCGGAATTTCTAGGCCTGTGAAATCCTAAATGGAGAAACAAACTAGGTACCTATATGCTTGTTTGCCACCGACGTAGTACAAAAAATATTTCATTATATTGTGTAGCCTCTTAGAGCATTTAGTAACTGGAGACGCCATGGCTGCTATTTTCTGTACAAAACAGTCTGCCGATTGCGAGGGTGGGGACGTCAAATGTATTGCTATTTCTACATGTTTTGAACGTAAGCACGTAAGGTACAAATAGTCGTGTCAGTCCATAAAAAAGTTTTCACAATTGTGCAAGGTTTTCGGCAGAGGGGTAAGCTCTTAAAGGCGACTCCGGTTATTAAATGCTGTAAGGGTAGCCTCTATTATATATACCTCCTCTTCCTTTTGTTTCAGATAGATAACCATTTGGCGCTCATGGCGTTCTTTTAGCTCAGCCTGCGCCTTTTTCAAAGCTTTGTCGACTTCAGCTTTCTGCCAGTCCTCCTACAATTTTTAAAAGTTTAACGTATTTATCTTTTTACACTTGTGTCGCTTAACTCTTTACAGACTGACAGTTTAAAAATGCCAATCGAATGTTAGTCTTACTAATCGAAAAAATAGAACACAATGGCATGTTTGAAGTGCCGTATGTGGGAAATATATATCCCTTAGCCTGGTAAAGGGTTAAGTCAAATTATCAATAGGTAATGTTTGAACCCCATACTTCACTATACAAAACCGTCACTCACTTTCGAGGTTAAACTATTATCTATCTATTGTATTATACCTTGTTCTTATACCATTGCTGCAATTCCGCCTGTTTCTTCTTAAATTCATTTTGTATAAGCACTTCACGAGCTTTTACAGCATTAGCATCTTGAGGTAACGCTGAAAATTGTCAATTTTATTTAAATCACTTTATCTGCCCTTATATTGTTTAACCCTTTTACAGGCATAGTACGATTTATAGACCACATATCGCCGCTATACTTACTCAACCTCGTATCTGCAACACTCATTTGATGACAAAAACACCCGTATTCCGAATAGATATGAGCGCCGCGCCGGCGCGCCGCCGCCGCCGACAAAATTTTCGCGCCGCCGCCGCCGACGCTGCCCTATCGGCGTGGCATCGGCGTGACCTTGTTAGATACTACTACTTTCAGAATCAGATAATATATATTTTATCTAGTTTAGATGTTTAATGGCGCTACTCTGAATAGCTTATAGACATTCAAAAGGTATTTTAGGTCCATATAATTCAAAAATATTGATGGTAAATTCAAACTTTTCTGTTTGGTAACCGCGCTGCTAGTGTTAGGGCAACGAAATTACTAATTTTGCCAGCTGGCTAGCTCATCCGTCATTCACCGCGAATTTAATCATTGCAAGCATGGTTTGAATGTCTTTAAAAGGTGTAAAAGGGTTAATTTCAGATATTAAGCCTTTTCACGCCCAAAGGTTCGGCCATTGGCTTCGCACGGAAGGGCATCGGAAATTACTCATTTAAGCTTGGCCATTGTTCAAATTTCAAAATTTGCTCTCTTACAGCCCAATCTTTGGCCTCGCATCGCTCGCATAGAAGACGCTATAGGAACCTCGTAAGTTTTCGGCCCTGTTTGGAGCTTAACTTTCGGGCTCGCTTTTAAAATGCCTGGTCATTGGTTCTTCTCCGATCTTAGCTTCACTGCAGCACGGCCTTTAGTCTCACACGAATGCACCTGCAGAAAAGCTCCAGGTCTTTAACACTATGGCCTCGGTCTTTATCGGCCTTCGGAATTGCTTACACTGGACCAATAGTTCAATTCCAAGCTCTGCTCTCTTGCAGCTTGGCCTTCGGCCTCACGTAGAAGCGCGCCGTAAAAGGCGCTCCGGGCATTCGGCCGTCAGCCAAGCTCATATTTGGCGTTCGATTCTAAGCTGTATGCTTACCTGCAGCTCAGCCTCTGGCCTCGCATGGGAAGGCGTCGGAATCAGGTCTACGGTTTTAGTTGGAGCTCGGCCTTGGGCCTCACTTTTTGACATAAATCAGTTTGTTGGGTCGATATTGGCTAATATCGGAGCTTGAATTTTCCTCACTTCGGCTCTTTGGAATGTCGACCAGACGTTCCCCTGATACAGTCAATCCGCTACTTTTTACTTAGCACAAAAGATAAGGGCTTCGCAAAGATCTTCCGGCCAGGGCCTTGCCAAGATTAAGACCGCCACTGTTGCCGCGCGATCGGCGCGATACCGTTTATGCTATATAAAACTTTTTTCGTACCTTTATTCAATCAATTTTGCTTGTAATTGAAAAATTCACTTATTTTATAGCTTTCTTACAGCAAAACCATGTTTTTTCGGTAAAATTTTAGTTTGAATTAGTTTTTCATTAATCAAAGGTGTTTCAAGGCCACGCCGCCGATTCGCCGCCGCCGCCGACCGATTTTGACCGGCGCGCCGCCGCCGGCTAAATGCCTATCGGCGCTCATATCTAATTCCGAATGAAAGAAAAGCGACATTTCCATCAAATGATTGTTGCAGATATGAGGTTGAGTAAGTATAGCGACGATATGCGACAATAGAATTTCAACTTTAAATTAGATTGGACTTTAGGGAAATGTGACTGTTAGTCTTAGAGTATTTAATAACTGGAGTCATCTTTAAAGCTCTTAAAGCCCTCTGCCGGAAAACTTGCACATTTGTGCAATCTTTTGTATGGACTGACATGGATATTTGTACGTTACATTTTACGTCCCCTCTCCCGCAAAAATCGGCAGACTGTTTCGTACAGAAAATGACAGCCATGACGTCTCCAGTTACTAAATGCTCTATGCTTTTTGCTCATTCAAAGCTGGATAAACTGGAACATAATTTGGATTTTTTGGGAAAACCTTTGGAACATGGTTAAATGTAAGTTACCCAACTATTAAATCAGTTGGACAGCAATTACTCTATCTGTTGTAAGTACCTTTTACATCAAAATAATCTATTACTTAAGATACATTGTTTTACGCGCTAAAGGCAGCGGTAAATGCATTGCACTCAATAAAAGAAAACAATCGTAAAGAGCAGAAACTGAGGTAAACAACAGGCAGCAGGCAACTAGTCAAATATAACTCACTTGCTATGCCACGGTCCGCTCTTTCAGAGGCAGCTTGGCTAGCAGCTTGCAACACAGTTTGTAGCATGGCTTTCTGAAATGCAATCCAATGAGGTTAAACTTACGATGTACGAAAAACAAATAAAAATTGAACCATATTACCAAGCAACATAGTTGATCATAGGATACTAAGATATACTGCCGTATTCGAACTTCAAGATATTCACAAGAGACGACACGAACTAGATCCATTCTAGATATGATATAGTTTAGATATCAACTAGTTCTCTTTTGCAGCGCAATTCGGGCAACCAATGTCACTTTTAAGTCAGATAGTGTTAGATATCTATTAGATGTGAATTGGATCTCTAAGTCATATCTTGTGGAAATCGTTCAAGAATATCTCCAGAATCGCGCAAATGTCAAATTTGACAGGTTATATCTTAAACATATCGTTATCGTATCTTGGTGATGTCTAAAAGATGCCTATTTCAAAATCCGAATCGGGCCCATAACGGTCCTTAAGAGAACATGTAGGTACCCCAACAACGGAAATACATCTGTGAAAATTTCAACTGTCTAGCTAATAGCTATCACGGTTCATGAGATACAGCCTGGTGACAGACAGACGGACGGACAGACGGAGAGAAGGACATCGGAGTCTTAGTAATATACAACTAAGACTTTGCGCTGTTAATTAAAATTAATGAATATTGCATACTAACACCATTTTAAAATTATTCGGAATAACTACCAATTAACCTAGTTTTTTTGTGACAAATTAAGTTTTGAATATAATTAAGCTCCTCATTTTCCGAAATGTCAATATCCAGAGAGGAAATGAGGACTACGTTATGGAGAATCGATCCTCCAGTATCCTCTAAAGTATCAACAAAGAAGAAGATAACATACATATTTGAGTGTATGCATCAGCAAGAGGTCAGTGCCGCCAACGATGTGGGGTTTTTCGCTGTCATATACCGTCCCTGGGAACATCACTTCGTTCTCTTTGACGTACTGATCCAACAGTTTTTCGATCTAAAACAAGTAAACCGTTTTAAAAACTTTAACCTCACTACAGGTTTATTCTTATAGACCCTCCTTCCTGTAGGAAATCAGGTAACCCTTTACCAGGCTAAGGGATATATATTTCCCACATACGGCACTTCAAACATGTGTTCTATTTTCGATCAGTAAGACTGACATTCGATTGTCATTTTTGAAATGTCAGCCTGGTAAAGGGTTCATAATGTAGCCTTTGCCATGAACTGTCTCAGCATGGAGTTGGTGTTGACTATGACGTCCTTGGACCTCACGTTAGTGTGAGTGATGTACATACATATTGCCACCTGGAGTCGGCGGCGAGTGCGCGGTCCTGCTCCCACACGTACTCCGTCTGCATGACCTTGACCTTCACCAAATACTGTTTCAGCATGGCGTTGGTGTTGTCTATAGCGTCCTTGAACCTCACGTTAGTGTGAGTGATGTATACATACATATTGCCACCTGCAGTCGGCGGCGAGCGCGCGGTCCTGCTCCCACACGTACTCCATCTGCATGACCATGACCTTCGCCATAAACTGTTTCAGCATGGCGTTGGTGTTGTCTATGGGGTCCTTCGACCTCACGTTAGTGTGAGTGATGTACATACATATTGCCACCTGCAGTCGGCGGCGAGCGCGCGGTCCTGCTCCCACACGTACTCCGCCTGCGTGACCTTGACCTTCGCCAAATACTGTTTCAGCATGGCGTTGGTGTTGTCTATAGCGTCCTTGGGCCTCACGTTAGTGTGAGTGATGTACATACATATTGCCACCTGCAGTCGGCGGCGAGCGCGCGGTCCTGCTCCCACACGTACTCCGTCTGCGTGACCTTGACCTTCGCCGAATACTGTTTCAGCATGGCGTTGGCGTTGCTGTTGTCTATAGCGTCCTTGGACCTCACGTTAGTGTAAGTGATGTACATACATATTGCCACCTGCAGTCGGCGGCGAGCGCGCGGTCCTGCTCCCACACGTACTCCGTCTGCATGACCTTGACCTTCGCCATATACTGTTTCAGCATGGCGTTGGTGTTGTCTATGGCGTCCTTCGGCGCGCTGATGCCACATTCTACTAAGCGGCACAGTTCCTCTGAAAAATATTCTATCATCAAAATCAAAATTCAAAATTGTCATCTTCCTAAAAAGTCAGGCATTTAGTAAATAGAAACGTTAGTAGCCAATGTCGCCGCAAACTGTCGCAGCGAACGGTTTCCTTGCCTTAAGGCTGCCTTCCACTGAGGCGGAGATGAACGGAGATGAGAACAGACATGCAGGAATTAACCAATAGAATTGGTTATAATCCAGCCGAGCGGAGAAGATAACATAGTTACATACATATATATTTACTTTATTGTAATTTTGAGTTTATTCATTGTTTTTGTCATGTTTTTGTACCTTTATAAAGGACTCATGCAAGCGTGACATGAAGAACTTTGGAATTCAGCCAAAAAACTGGGAACTCCTGGCACTGGACAGATTGGAATGGCGTCACTTACTACGCAAAGATAGAACAAATCACGACGATCAGTGGTTTGAAAAACTTAAGGAGCGTAGTCTAAAGAGACAACAACCGGCACCTCCAGCTAACGCCAAATTTACTTGTGACCGTTGTGGGAAGCAGTGCAGAGCCCGCATCGGTTTGTTCAGTCACAAGAAAAGATGCGACTCTCGGAATACACAGCAGCTGTAATAAACATCTGAAGAAGATGTAAAGGCCAATGATGATGATACTTACTTACATAATAGGTACATTGCAAGTTGATAAAAAGCTTGTAAAAATGAATAAAAACCTCAGTACCAATACCCACCTAAAGTGTCAAGTTGCCTTGCAGCGGCACACGCGTGTTCATTCAGCAACCTGAACCGCTCCAACATCGCCGGTCGGAGGGCCTTCAACCTTTCCAACGTGAAGTTCGACAGGTGATCTTCTACCAGCTAGGAAACACGCCAAACATGCGTTTTTAAAGATAACATTTAATTTACACTATAAATACTAAATATCGGGAACTCCTAAAAAAAACATAAGCAGAGACGCGTGGGAAAGGGAAGCATATTCAGGTCGTTCCTCAAGAAATTGGCACCGCCACCTGTCAATAGGTTAATGTTAGAACTTTTTTTTTTCATTATGTATAATTTTTATTTATAAAATATTGACACATATTTAGAAAGACTTTTTACACAGAGGCCTGATACTTTTCTTCGTAAAGGAATTCTCAGAAACGAGAACGTTCTCATCGGCACATCACTATGGCTTACCATCAGGCGATTCTCTTAAGGCGACGGTAGCGGTGGGTAAAATATCAGATTCTGTCAATTTACCCCATTTCACACACAAGCGCACTTCACGCACACTACCTCACTTTAATAATTGGGTTGCGTAATGCATCGCAGCCATAATGTGATATGTAGTGTTTAGTTTTTTAAAGTTTAGTTATAAAATATATTTTTATATAATATGTATGCTAGTTTTAAGGTATTTATGTATGGGCCATTAGTTGCCTGAAATAAAGATTTTCATTCATTTCATTTACTGGGACAGGTCAGTGACCCATCATGTTTTTTTAAGATTGGACTTTTAGTTTAGTATTGACCACTAGCCTCCTTTGAGGGTAAAAGCATTCCATTTAAAGATGAAAGAGAAACAATGCATTTAATCTTGCTTTCCTTGTCTGTTCATGTCACACGTGACGTACCTATTTAATTCATTTGATTGTTGACTGTTTTACTACCTACTATTGCTTTGTCGAGATACGCGTTTTGTACAATTAAAGCGAATAAAACAAGATGTCATTAAGTCAGATGTAAAATGTTATTTACTACTCTATACGGTTTTTCATAAGGTGCAAAATCCATTCAATAGGAATTTAAATAAATAAAGTTTCAGCAGGGTGGCAATTCCATTTTGGCGGATAAAGCGAAACAGAATAGTTCTATCGAACCTGCTTACAAATTTTCACGAGAATCAGTTGAGAAATGTGATCTGCAAAGGAGAACATACAAAAGCATTTTTGCCCAAGCTGAAACGGAGACCTTTGCTAACGCTCGGCCAATGATGGTTTAGGTACACCTATAAAAAATGATTGTCCCTGCTGTAATTTTAATATCTTTATATTTCAACCGGTATAGTTTTACCTTCAAAAATAATCGGTATCGCTAAACAATAGCGGTACCTTACTACTTATACGTTCACGAAATCGGTATCTGCATAACTTGATTGTTAGTAAACTAACCTGGAAAATAATCTCAAAATCACCGAAACATTTATGTACAGTCACCTGCAATAATATGTTACGTCATTAGCGCCAACTTTGCCTCCAGGGAAACTTTGCCCAAAACGACAATTTTAAACAAATTCGTTAATGTAGAAAAATTGATAATAGTTATGGCCACCCTGCTGTTTTTAGTAGAAAATTGGTTATATTTCTGACAAAGTATATGCCAAACTTGTGCATAACTTGACTTGGGAATTTTGAGTTTGAGCGAGTCTAATATAGGGTATATTTCGGCGGGCAAAAAATTGATAAATAATGAATGCAAGTAGAAAAAATTGAGGACCCTTTGACAAATATTTCCGGGTTTCAGTTATAACACATGAAGCATAGATTATGTCTATTGAGATTTAAACTAATAAGGCCTAAATACACAAAAGTTTTAGCGGTGGGCAAAGTAATCCGGTAATTTGGCATCCATACCAACATTGCCCACCACCAAAAACGGATTAGGGTTGTCACTTTCATCTAATTTACCCAACTTCGCAAGTAAAAGAAGGTTATGTTTGTACACTAAAATAAGTTTATAAATATATACTGTATTTAATTTGTCTTATTATCCTTTATTTAGATGTTTTATCCCGTTAACGAATGAAAACACAACAAAAATCATATTTTTGGTCATTAAACTATTGTAACAGATTTTCTCAAAAGTGACAACCCTAGCCTTTGTAAAATGCTTAGGCGAGCCTTATTTGGAAATGGGCAAAAACGGGTAGGCAACATTGCCCAGCAAATTTATTTAAAAGTTTTTACACTTATCGCTAAGTTATTAACAGGGAATGGTAGGATTGCCCAAAACCTTTAAGTGATCCTTAGACATCATCATCATATATACGAGCTGTATTTGAATACCAAATTGACGTGGGCAATGTTGGCGAAAACCCCGGATATTTTTTTATTTGCCCGCCCTCTAAAACGCAAAAAAATGGGTAAAAACACGATAAAAAAATGTTTTCTTCACATAAACTGATGCGTTTGATCACAATGGACGTGCTGAGCAAAAAAAAGTCATATGATGTGATATTTTTTGAGAAATTCGTGTTTAAAAAAAAAAGCGGGCAAAGTTGATGATAATGAGTAATGACGGTACCTACTCTTCGAAGGTCGCAAAAATATGTGACATGCTCTTATGGTTCTACAAATAAGATCGTGTCAGATATTTTTGCGGCCTTCGTTGTGTAACATAAATTGCAGGTGACTGTACATTTGGAATAATTATTTTATTTAGTTTCAACGAAAGTTTCAAGTTTAGTACGAAAATACTTCAGATATGCAATATGCACAAAATGTAGACCTAATCGAAATAAAACATTGCTTTTTATAGTAAATTTATAAAACATTCGATACATAGGTATACATAACAATAAGTTCTTTGTTTGCCAAAAGACAAAACACGGCACAATCTGCTCACTTGTATAATACTATAAACAATAAACTATCAATTTATCACTTGCCGCTATCTAAATATAAAATTACTGTAAAAAGATGGTTAGAATCCCTTAATTATAATGAAACTGAATTACTTATAAACTGAAACGCACGCACGCACACACACACACAAACACACACACACACGCACACACACACACTATCGTATAGTTAATATTAAACAACAATAAATATATTTAATAATTAATAAAAATATAGCATACCTAAGCTGAATTAAAATTATGTACATACATTAATAAAGCGCGGGTTCTCCTGATACAGGTATACATATACTTACAAGGAGGACTCAAGTCTAATTGTATACAAATTGTACTGTTTAACACAATAAACATTTTTCATTTTTTTCATTTTTCATAACCAGGCCACAACGCTATTGGCCTGTAAGCTTCATCTCGGTCTCCAAAGCCGCAAAAACTTGCTAGTACTTAGCGCTGGTCTAGCCTTTATTTTTTCTTGAAGATTTTCAGAGAACAGCACGTACACGCATTATACATATAGACGGAACGAACGGCATAATCATAATAATTTATTCGTCGCAATCCATGGTACTACAGATCTAGTTACAAGACTGTTAATAGGCAATATTTTAATATAAAAGTTCTATAATATAATACAAGATTACAGTTGTCATCAAAATTCATTGACATACAGAAGTCAAATACGTTTTTAAAATGACGCAAAATGATACCAGCATAATAAAAATTGATCCCAATCAGTAAAGATGAGTCTTTAAACTTTTTTCATTTTAAGCGAGTTTTGAAGGAAGATAATACTTAAATTCGACTGTAATCGTATTATTTTAAGATAGTTTACTGCGGTTTTCAACAATAATGACCCGTAAATAACAGCAAATGAAATTTAAATGAGACGCGAGCTGATATTTATGTACCCTATTTTTTGAAATACATTTTATCTACTGGTATGCTTTCTCGTGTGCGTATATGATTTAATGTCAATATAATTGTCAAAAGCAAGAAAATCAAGCTGTCATTTTCATTTGAAGAAGTACACGTGTGCTCCGGTGTAGCCCCAACGGGCATCTGACTTGAAGAAGAATTTTGAGTGATGTCGTCAATGTATGGAAATTGTTCGAAAGTTTACATTTGAGATTGAATTTCTGTGTTGTCTTTGTGAGTAAAAATATAAATCGATAATAAATTGGTAGCTGAATTATCTAGCTTCCAAAATCATACAATAATTCAATTACTGTCAAAGACAAAATTGTTTTGCTTCTGTCTCAAACGGAACTCCATATTTTGATTTTTTGATACTTTTAGTGTCGATTTGTAGAGAATAACAGCAAATTAAAAATATAATGGCATAAAGAGTCGGTACACGGTTTCTTCGTGAATAAATTTACGTGTAATTTAATGCAATCATCAAACATTTAATGAACAAATTATGGTTACAAAGTGAGGTCTAAATCGAAAACGTCATATACCGGCCCCTTAAGGGGCCCACAGATTACCAGTTCGCCGGACGATATCGGCCTGTCAGTTGTTCGGAGCTGTAAAATTTTGCTTTTAACAGTTTTAACTAACAGGCCAATATCGTCCGGTGGACTGGTAATCAATGGGCCCCTTTAGGCCTTGGTCTCCTTTACCTCCTGTATCATCAAATAACTTATCAAATAACTGACCTCATTGTACACCCTGCAGGCCTCTTTCGCCGTCCAGTAGTTATTAATGCAATCCTCTCCATTATTGAGGAGACACTTCTCAATCTCGCATATGGTCTTCAGAGTTGGGGGCTTCGTTGCTTTCGGACATGCTTTGGGATCCCGTGGCCCTAGAAATTTATATTTTACATATGGAACCGAAAGTTAAAATGCACAGCCTTAACAGTTGAAGGAACCTTTAAGGGTATTTGACTGTATTTAAAATATTTTATTTTACACCATGCATGAAATTAAGCAACTTAAGATTAATTAAGAAACGTAGTCAGCAGTTATTTTTAGACACAATTTCTATTTTAAAACCCGTATAAAACTATAAAGAGTAGGTAATTTGACGGTGACATCAAATGCTAGGGTTTCATATAAATTCCATAGTAGCAAAATCGTTTTGACAGATCGAAAAAAGAAACTGATTAGACTAGTAAGTAAGTAGTTACCCTATTCTGTAATTATTTTTTACCAGGCTAACAGTTTAAAAATGACAATCGAATGTCACTAGTCACTAATGTCAGTCTTACTGATCGAAAATAGAACACATGTTTGAAGTGCTGTATGTGGGAAATATATATCCCTTAACCTGGTAAAGGGTTCAATCAAGTGACAACTATAACTTACTGATTACTACCACTAGCTCACAGTCATAATATTCCGTATGCTGGTAATAAGATTGATTTTCGTTTAATATATTTTAGTAATGACATAGTAGGCCACCAAACGAAGGAATAAATAAGTTTTTGGCAAAAAAATCATTTTTGGTACATTCAATTATAGGGTAATTCGCCAGTAACTGGCCACCGGCCAATAACTGGCCACCCTAAACTAAATATGAATTCTATTCACCTATAAACATAATTCATTTTAGTATTAAAGTTTCAATAACTGGCCAGCCTTCAATAACTAGCCACCTTATGCTAAAATGAATTCTGTTTATAGGTGAATAGAATTCATTTTCAGGGTGGCCAGTCACTAACAGGTGGCCAGATACTGGCGAATTACCCTATTATTAATTTACCTTCATCCTCGACCTCTTTAGGGCACACTACTTCTATGGCTTCTTTCTTCTTTTCTTTTGGCGCTGTAATACAATCCAAAATATAACTAATATGAGATGCCATTGAATTGAATCGTCAACGTTGGTGAGGTATCGTCTTGGGTCGTCCCATTCGTTTTTCGTCAAGTTCTTAAATTAGTCCTATTCTGCTTTCGTCACTCATTCTACATTCGTCACAATCGTCGGTGGCTTTCGATGTAGAATGAGTGAAGAAAGCAGAATAGGATTAATTTAAGAACTTGACGAAAAACGAATGGGACGACCCAAGACGATACCGTTGGCGATTTTCCAGTGAATATTCATGTTTTTTCTAGTTTGCTCAAAGGCTAGCTTTTCTAGTATCTGAATTTCACAGCTTAGTGCTTGTAGATAAATTTGACATTTGGGGCCCGTTTCTCAAAAGCTTGTAACTTGTAATACAGGTGGAAGTCCCTTTCTAACAAAAGCTGTCAAAAAGTGACATCCGCTTGTATTACAACTTACAAGCTTTTGAGAAACGGGCCCCTGGGCCGTGTTGCATAAACTACAACTAATATTACAAGCGGTACTCCTTTTCTAAAAATTAGAAAAAAAAGTAGCATAACGAACGACTTACCACAACAGAAATACCTACTGAAAATGGTGTAGGTAAGAATATTTTTTAAATTAGATACCAAATATTTTGAATTTGGCTATTGACTCACTGACCTGCGGTCTGCCACTTTGTGTAACCTTGTTTCATAGGTATTCCCTTCGATTCACATAGCCGAGGAGCACGCCACTGCGTAGGGTGAACTAATCTAGCCGTGGGCGAAGTCGCATCTGCGAGGCCCTTTTCTTTCACTGTGCCCGAAGGGGCCTCGCGCGAGGTCCCCCTTGGGGCGCGAGTCCACTTCGCCCACGCCTAGCTACGCCATTGCCGAGGAGGTTCTGAACTAAGCAGGTACTCCTTTACAAAATCTTTGGCATGTTCTACGTATGTCTTGTTCTCATAGTACCTAAGCCATAACTATCCTTACTACCTAAAAATGCCTTGTGTTCAAAGTTGTTTGTTACCCTGTTCTCCTGGTACGATGACTTTACCCCCTAAAAAGCCATGTGGTCTACGTTACTCACGTTGTTTTATAGGTTTCCCCACCGAATCGCACAGTCGAGGAGGTTCTGGCCTATTGATGTACGCCTGGATAGCCTTCACGAAGTCTTTGGCGTGTTCCCCGTATGTCTTCTCCTGGCACGCTATGACTTTACCCCCTAAAAAGCCATGTGGTCTAAGTTACTCACGTTGTTTTATAGGTTTCCCCGCCGAATCGCACAGTCGAGGAGGTTTCTGGCCTATTCATGTACGCCTGGACAGCCTTCACGAAGTCTTTGGAGTGTTCCCCGTATGTCTTCTCCTGGTACGCTATGACTTTACCCCCTAAAAAGCCATGTGGTCTAAGTTACTCACGTTGTTTTATAGGTTTCCTCGCCGAATCGCACAGTCGAGGAGGTTCTGGCCTATTCATATACGCCTGAATAGCCTTCACGAAGCCTTTGGCGTGTTCCCCGTATGTCTTCTCCACCAGGAGCTATGACTTTACCCCCTATAATGCCATGTGGTGTAAGTTACTCACGTTGTTTTATAGGTTTCCCCGACGAATCGCACAGTCGAGGAGTTTCTGGCCTATTCATGTACGCCTGGATAGCCTTCACGAAGTCTTTGGCGTGTTCTTCGTAAGTTTTGTTCTCCTGGTAGGCAATGGCGATGAGGTCGTCGAACCAGGGCGCGTTAATATATAGCCAGTCGCGAGTTTCTGGTGTGTGTCTATGAAAAATAAAAATAAATATATCTATAATAAAATATCTAATCATGCGAAAACTATTTGTAAGTCGGTAGTACCAGATTTTTAATAGTATAATATTACATTTACATACCTAAGGCAGTAAAGTAAGAAACGTCTCACATAGTTTCGGCACAGGTTTCGGCTTCGCCTCGGCCGACAATCCCAGGCTTTTTAACAAGCTTTTATTAGGTCGACGTGTATGTAACTAACATGTAATGGAATCTAAGGTAACTAATTTAACCATCTTCCAAGGATTGTAGCGTCATGAAAATTGGCAGCTGTATGTAGTTCTGATGACAATAGAATAATATGGTACTGTCGAACTGATCTGATGATGGAGACAGGAGGTGGCCATAGGAACTCTGTGATGAAACAACGCAACCTAATTGTGTTAGGGGTTTTTAGAATTGTCTCGATGAGTATTAGTTGTCGTGAGAAAAGTCAGCGATAAAAGCTTGTACCAAAAATGAAATTTTTGCCAAAAACTTATTTTTACTGATATTTATTGTCTGTTCGACGGAGTAGTAAATCGGCAACTTCGTTTAGCGTAGTGTGCCGAAAGTTGACGCTTTCCGCGCGGAGAACAGAAAAATATTTTTCTGTCTGCATGGAATCTACCTTTTAGAGAATGGTTTTGACCTCCAACGATGTAATGGAAATTGACTTTATAACCTTCCCTTGTAGTTTTTCGTAGAAGAATAAGTACTTCGAACGGCAATATTTTGCACTACTTTTTTTCGCGTCTATATTATTACCCTCGTAATACTAGATCAGACGACGCACTTGTAGAAATTCGTCACACATGACCAAAAAAGCCTAAAAAGTTTGGTCTAATAGCTTTATTAGCCGGAGGCCTATACTTTCTTCGTGAGTACTCAGAAGAGTCAATGACGAAGAGATGCACAATAGGAGTATATTGTCAATTTAATTTTGTATCCTAGCATTGTTGGAGAAAACCACTATGTCCATAACATATAACTCGGAGGAAATAGAACTTGCCTTCTCCCCGTACAAAAAAAACCATACAAGCTTCGAAATAGAGTCGAAAATTGACAAAGACTCGATTTCCTTCATAATAACAGCTAGTGCTAATAAAGACTGATAGGACACTCAAGTAGAACTCATAATAATAACCATAGGTCGCAGTTTTCGGAGTAAGTATATGACGTGAAAAGGCCACTTTATTTTACTCCCATGTCGTGACCAAGTGTACGGGGTCCCTTGAGATATACTTAGCCGTAAATAAGCGGCCAATTTATTACCATGAAAATATGTAGGTTTCGATTATAACTCCAGGGAATATGATATATCAATGATCAATATTTTACATGCAACCCTACGCTTTTGAACTTACTTTTAACTCACTGATTGTATACTTTTTCACTACACCAGTGCCCTTTTTATCAAAAGCTTATAGCTTGTAATACACCGTGGAAGACCCTTTCTAACAAAAGCTGTCAAAAAGGGACATCCGCTTGTATTACATGTTACAAGCTATTGATAAACAGTGCACAGCTAGTAAAGGCTCTCTTGATATTGTTCAAAAATGTATGTAATAACAGTGGGAAGACACTCCTGACTTCGGGCAAACTCGGCTCCGTTCGGCTTAGCATTGCTTCGAGCAATTATTAGGGTTGCCGGTTGGCACCACTTGACGTCCTTTTGCGTGTACGACCACAGATAAAATAATCACTTGAATTTTGACAACCTAATTAGCCGAAAGGGATAGTGCCATGCATTAGAAAGAGATAGCATGATTCGTTGTCAAACTTCGGTTTTGTAGTGTGAAAGTGTTCTTTTTGTACGGTAGTACTAATTATTTATTTTGTGGTAATAATGAGAAAGTTGCATGGGTTATTTTCTATTAATTCAAAAACTTACTTGGCATATACACCGAAGCAACCAACGGTAAAGAGGATGGCCATAGCGCCCCAAAACACCCGGTCATTCTTTGGCGGTGGCGGGCATGGGTCAGGCTGCTTGCACGGGTCTTTTTCTTCCACCTACGTGTTAGAATAATAGCCATCATCATCATCAGGCTATATCCCTCCCCTAAAGAGGGAATAATGGCCATAATGGGTTACATTACAAAATGTATCTACCACAAAATGTATCTACCAACTACGACAGTAACACCGAGGTCCACTGTGTCCTGGTGGTTTATCTAAGCAACAGATTTCCATGACTAAGGTCGTCTGAGCCGCTTCGTTAAATTATCAGTTTAAATTCAGAGACCTGCGTTATGAAGTCTCGTGAATGTCAACTGCGGCTCCGTGTGCTGACGTTTAAAATGCCACATGACAACAACTATCCCAAGCATTCTACAAGTTATCGATGTCGATATTATTAGGCAAATATTTTTTTGCAGAAAAGTGTGTTGCTATTCGTAAAAAATATATTAGGTATAACACTTTAAACTCTCGCGTTTTGTACACATATTTAATTACACAAACGGGTCTACCGCGATATAATTTCATTGTTTTTACCTTTAATTCCGACGTTTCAGCTGAGTTGCACCAGCTGTGGTCACGCCGTGTAAAAACAATGAAATTATATCGCGGTAGACCCGTTTGTGTAATTAAATAAATATATTAGGTACCTGCCATTTAGTAGCTAGGCAGTTTAAGTTAGCGGGAATATAATAAATACGGTGTCCTACTAAAATACCAGTTGGATTACATGGATCTTCAATAAACCGGCCAAATGGGAGTCGGACTCGCGCACTAAGGGTTCCGTACCATTAGGCAAAAAACGGCAAAAAAATGGCGTTTGTTGTATGGGAGCCCCATTTTCCCGTTTTTACTCTTTGGGACGGAACCCTAAAAAGGCCTCACCTGCGAATAAGTAGTTTTCTGTGGCCGAGTGTTGTTCTGGTAAAAGTAGGCCACACGATTGACGCGCGGGTCTACATGCTTACACGTGTGCTGGAAGATATTTAGACATTAATAGACTTCGAATAAACGCTCTCTATTCTATTCTATTCTATTCTAAAGTTTAATGCCTTACATTTATTTTTTAGTGCGGGATAGGTAAAAGTTAGGACGCTAAGCAAGAAGAATTTCGTACATTGACTTGCCATTTCCCATCTCTATTGTACGCGCCAATTGATATAGGTAGGTATTGCTGTCCCACTGGTGATGTCGGCAGTCAATGTCACTGTTCGAGCAATGTACGACATTCTCCGTTCTTAGCGTCTTTACTTTAAGTATAACGAGAAGCATTCACGCGCGAATGTGGACCGATTCGCACCTTGTCTCGACACAACAGTGAGCGCCACTATCATCGCCTTCGCATTGGTTCACGGTTCGTGTTCGGCCGCTTTCGTGCATGATTCGCGCACAAGTTCGAAGCGGGCATGAAGCGGGCAAAAAGCATGGAGGTATTGGAGGTACCTTGAAAGCATGCGTAATAAGCGTTCATCGCACGGGCACGACCCGCACAAAATACGCCGTCTTTATAAGACAAAACTTCGTGTAACTTCGTAATACCGGGCGGCTACATTCTACGCGGTTAAAAGGGTATTAAGGGTTCTTGGCGTCTACATCTACATGGTTGAAGGTACAATTGTCCTACTGTTGTAGCTATACAATGTGTATATGGTTTTCAATTCTAAATAATAGAACCAGGCTGCTGAGGTGTAGGAACCAAGCGTAGCTCCCCCACTATCCTCGTAAGAACTTATTTTACCCTGTATATACTTACACTTAAAGAAACATTTACTTACCAATTTAACTATATACGGTATGGCCTTAAACATATCGGGCTGAAATATTATTTTTGTATTACAGAAACATTGATATAAAGACGTGACACATATTTGAAATATTCTTTGACACAAGTGGCCTACTGTCAATGATCCAGACGTAAAATAGTATGCCAGATACTGGGCTGAAACAGAGGAACTCCAACAAAACTCCAAACTGCAACTCAACTGCATCTCTTGTGAAAACTGCGCGCAGTTTTTCCTGTAGGTCGGTAATCGGTAAGAATATTCGTAATAGGGAGTATTCCTGCAATTTTCTGCCGCCAGAGTACAGCAATAATTTGTTTAGCAAACCATAGAATAACTTATACATACTAGGCCTTAACCTTTTGAACGCCAAACGGTGCATCCATTTGCCGTGCCACTGACGCCACGGGGGTAAAATTTAGTTTTGTGAATAAATAATGCCAACCTAAAAGTGGGGTGTTTTTCAGTAGATTTTCATCAAAAAACGATCGACGTCAAATGCCGTCTTTGGCGTCATTGTCACGATTTTGCGTTGAAGTCAATTGCCGTCTGTGGCGTTCAAAAGGTTAAGCAGTTTTTTGACAAGTTTTTACTATGACATTGATGCCAAAGAGTATAATAATATATGCATCAAGGCGGTTTGTTTACAGGTGGCCTACCGCAAAACGCGAAAATCGAAATTTCTTTATCTGCCTCTCTATCGATCGAATAAGCAAGTGATAGAGGCAGAAACCCAACTTTCGATTGTCATGTTTCACGGTAGGCCATGTGATTGGCCTAGTGACGCCCTCTACGCAGAGTTTTGCGTAATATTCCCCATTCTGTATGATATCTTGTTCTTTTGCTCCACGACCCCGAAATCACTCTGTATATGAGACAGTAGTAAATGAAACGACACCATGAAATAAAAATCATTGTTTAATTTAAATTAACAATATCTTCATATTTACATAAATTACTAAAGTTAACTCCGTTCTACGACTGTACGGTGCGATATAGTTATTAAGCCATTTGACTAAAGAGTCCATTGCTGCAGACATAAGCATCTGTCTCTTTCTAACAGACAACGTTTGAAAGATGCTCGGTAGTCACTGTAAATGCAAATTATACTATTAAAAAAAAAGGCAGCTTACCGTGAATTCTCAAAATGGAATCAATCAAGAAAAACAGCTTCGCAAAGTGAAATCTTCAATACGATCTGTATGAACTTTATTTTCTAAACAACAGAGTCGGTTTCAGATTGTGATGAGGTTTGTTCGAGCTATGTTTGCTGCTGACTGTATCGCCTTTATTTTTTCAGATTTATGCAATGAACTGTATTAATCATACAATTTGATTGTTTGACCTATATTTTATTCATCTCTTAAGTAATTATCTATTTCACAGTTAATAGCCATCATTTAAATTTACGATAGAACATTTTTGGACTCTGCACTAATTTATTACAATACTAAATAAATAAATTCATACTGTTCGATCATTATTTTAACCAAGGTTCCACTTAATTTCTTAGATTTTTATAGTTCACCATACATTCACCATATCGGCACTACATTGAAAAAATCACGTATCTCACACAAAGTTAAAAGGCACTAACTCTGTATGCATATATAGATATGAGTCGCTTAACTTCAAACTCGGGTAAATCCATCTGTCAGATTATGCGATTATAGTATTAAGAGAAGGTAATAGAGTAGATATTTGCTGAGAGGGTCGAATGGATTACCCGAGTTTGAAGTTAAGCGACACATAAACCACATCTTTCTTTTGATTGACAGATCGAACAAAGTACGAGTTTTTTTTTTTTCAAAATAGTGCCGATATTTCTCAAATATATGCCTAAAGAATACACTTATGAGCACCCTCATTGTAAAGTTATTTTTGACGGCGACAATACTTGAAAAATAACAGACCCAACAACAGCGTGTGACCAACAATATTGTACAGAAAGCTTGGATACGATGACATCTATCATTTCAATATATGTGTCGGTTAACTTCAAACTCGGGTAAATCCATTCGACCCTCTCAGCAAATATCTATCCTATTACCATTTGTTAATACCAAAATCGCATAATCTGACAGATGGATTTACCCGAGTTTGAAGTTAAGCGACTCATATATGTTGCCGATGTTGCGTTTAAAGGGACCCACTGATTAACAGTCAGCCGGACGGTATCGGCCTGTCAGTTAGAACAAAATTTTGACAGTTCCGAACAACTGACAGGCCGATACCGTCCGGCAGACTGTTAATCAGTGGACCCCTTTAAGGTTATAAATAAGGTTATGACAGCTGTGGCCGTACCCAAGCTATGTGGAAAATATAATTATATTTACTGTTCTCCATCGCTTACAAGTAAATTTTAAGAGACTTTTATTTTTAATACAGTTTGTGTCAAAAGCCATCATTGTTTAACATGAAATGACAGGTCTCAATTTACAAAGAAAAGCAGCAAAATTATCCAAAAACAATATATAGGTACACGTTTAACAAATAGAAACATCAAAGTACAGTGTTTTATTAAGTAAACAAATATTAGAATTCACCAAACAAACATTTCACTCGAAATTATACTTTCGTGAGACATATTTTAAACTGTTTAGACGACAACAGCAACACACAATACACGACAATAGCACAGAATAAATAATTGTACTGGGTACAGAAGGTTCACTCTCTAACAAAACGCGTCTGTTACGAGAGATACAAGCGCAAGCGCGAACAGGCGTCCGTTCCGTAGCGGTGCGGGGCAACCACTACTGCTAGACACCAACATTGGTGTGGGCCGCATGTACTTGTAGCGACGCGACGAAATCGCGGAGTGAGCCACGCCTGACAATAGCGACTAAAAATTCAAGTCAGTGAAACCGTTGTCTAAACAGTTTATAAACATTTTACTGTTTTTTTGTACTACTCTCGTTATCGTCTGTGTTGATTTTTAGTCGTTTTTTTATAGAAATAAAGTTTACAACAGTAAAATAATTCCTACATCGGTCTTAGACAACTTCAGTACGCAAATAACATTCATTTCATATATGTACTTACAATTCGTTACAATGCAAATTGATATTTATTGCTATTCCATTAGAGTCTATAACGGTATGTGTAGACTCTAATGGAAATAAGAAATTTACTGTGATTTGAATATATATATTTCAAAATTAGTATGACGTTACCAAGTTGGCCATTTTCCTCTTTTTATGGGACATCCATGTTTTATGTCAATCCTGCTAGATTGGGCTCCAAGTCTGTAATAAACAAAACATTTGCTATTAACTTGGTGATATCAAACATCTGACTTATTAAATAAATACATATTATAAGGACATTCTTACACAAATTGACTAATCACCCACGGTAAGATCAAGAAGGCTTGTGTTGTGGGTACTCAGACAACGATAAATATAATATACAAATACTTAAATACATAGAAAACATCCATGACTTAGGAACAAATATCTGTGCTCATCACACAAATAAATGCCCTTACCGGGATCCTAACCCAGGACCATCGGCTTCACAGGCAGGGTCACTACCCACTAGGCCAGACCGGTCGTCAAATTCAGGTTAAATTTAAATGTATAGGTTATATAATGTTAACAAGCAGGGACCGGACAACCCTTTCCGCGATAAAAGCCTTTCAATGGGCGTCCCTTAAACAAGGCTAACACATTGTAAAAGCTTTCCCATTTGAACTGCAAGCCCATTCATTCGGCTAGCCCTTACCGAAAAGCTTAGCCAGATATAAGGCTAGCCCTTTGCAATTGCTTACTGCTAGCCTATACGCCTGGCAATCCCTTATTAAGGGTTACCCTTATCATTAAGCGCTTTTATAAAGCTTTCCCTTTAGTACTGTCGTAGTTCAGCCTTGCGTGAAAGAGACAGGATTAGTAAATTCCATCATTTGGAAGTTGGAAGCGCGCAAACATGAAACGAACGCCGCCGCCGACGATCGCTCGGATTCGAAGTAATGTGTGCTTTATGAAGAAGACAGACGATTTAAATTAGCACGTTTATATGCTAAAAGGGAAGCCCTTATATAAGGGTATAAGGGTGACCTTTATAAGCCATATGCGCAGCGGATGATAAGGGTTTTGTAAGGGTATTGGGCTACCAATTACTCAAATGGGCTAGTGCTATATAAGGGCTTTAAAAGGAAAATGAAAGGGTTTCGTCTGGCAAAGGGTATGGTGAGTTAAGCCTTATGCAAAACCCTCACAAAACCCTCTATAAGGGATAGCGGGCCGGTCCCTGAACATAAGGTGGTATTCCATATCTCCTATTTCTTTGTCCAATGTGTATTGCGTCTCACATTTTGCTTAAATGAGAAAGTGAGACGCAATGACATTGGCCAAAGAAATTGGACAGGTGGCTGAATTTATACTGGCTGTTTATTTTATTATTTTACTTAGTTTCCGGATTTTAAGATTCCGTATCCAAAGGGTAAAAACGGGACCCTATTACTAAGACTACTGTCTGCCTGTCCGTCTGTCTGTCTGTCCGTCTGTCACCAGGCTATCTCATGAACCGTGATAGATATTTATTTATTTCAAGTAATTAGCATTCCAAGAGAGGCAATACAGCGATCCCCACACTACGCTCAGCCTGTAACGTGGGGATCTTCGAGGAATACAGAATACCGATATGTTGCGGCTATTATTTTAACAGAATAGAATTATTATTATTAAAGCTACAACATTATAAATAAGACTTTATATTATATGACTAACTATCCAACTAAGTACAAAGACTTAAGTCAGTTAAAAAGGTCTCAGTAAGTTGTAAGTAAGTGAGAGTATTTATGTGAAGTTATAAGTGTATGTATTTCTGTTGCCACCATGACTAAAAAGTACGGAACCCTCAGGGGGCGAGTACGACTCGCACTTGTCCGGTTTTGTATGTTGAAACTGTAATGTATTTTTTCTCAAAAATGGCCGGCAAAGTCGACTTTGCTGTTTAAAAAATAGGTCGCGAAGCGCGTAGTTTATGGTCAGTCAAAAATTAAAAAGTTAAAAACATTGCAGTCTAGATTTTGGGACTGCAATGTTGCATACAAATTCCATTATTTGTCGAGTTCCAAACTTTTTAAAAGTTGAAATGGCCATATCAAATGAAGGCACAGGCCCATTAAACAGCCAAACAGATGATTAGTACCGCGACTATTTAGCAGTCTCAAATAGGTTGGCGTATTTTCGGCAGAAAAATACACTTCTACTTTTTTATTTAAAAAATAAAAAGGCGGCAAAACTAATTATTTTCTATTTTTTTCTGTGAAAATATATACGTAAGAACGTTGCTTTTGTAAAATATTTCTATGATATTTATATTTCTTGCACCATTTTTGAGAAAAGCACTATATATGACTCGGCTGGAAGGCTACTTGCTGGCTTCGGATTCAATTAAACGGACTCCCAAGGTCGTCCGTTTAAAACGAATCCTCAGCCTGCAAGTAGCTACTTCCGAGCCTCGACAATAATGTACTATTACCTATTCACGCTGTAGTCTCTACAAGTACAGTAAGCCGGAGACGGAGGCGTGCGCCATGACGGCCTCGGCGGCCTGCTTGATCTCCAGGTGTGCGCGCGCGCACTCCAGCCACGGGATGGCCGCCGCACGCGGGCCGCCTTGCAGGAGGTTTATATAACGCAGCGCCGCTGGCAGGTTGCCGTGATCCATGTAGTACCTGACAACATTCAGTGACTATTATAATAGTTATTTACAGTACATATGGATACTATACCTCACTAATTAGCACATTACGCAACTATGTCGAAAATTCAAAGGGCCATATATACTATAAAACGAATTACCTATTCGCACACGTATCGCAACTCGTGTTTTCGCTTTTTGGCGACAGCTTTTTCTCTCTTATTGCGCGGCACAGACGTAGATTTGACGGATTTAGGCGGCCAAAAGTCGATTTTGCAAAAATCAACATATTGATAAAAAAATATAACGTGGGGGTAGCCTATAGACCCAGGCTTATTGTGGTACCCTCCCCACTCACAATCGTAATACCCATGTTATTGTGACGTAGGCTTGTGTCACTCTGGGAAGAGAAGACCATGTTTTATTAGACTATGCGTCAAACCTGAGCCGCACAACAGGCAGTCGAACTTTGACTATCGCTCAGAGCGCACGTTTCTGTTCTCGACGCTCCTAAAAGTTTCAAGTTTCCCAAAGTGTATAAAAATTTTGTCTAGTATTTTCATAAAGTTTTATTGATGGAATCCAGTTATTCAGGTAAGAATTTATATATTTAAATCATTTTATATTTTGACGTTTATGATATATTTTGAGCCAATATAATAAATATGACCTTTCACAAAATGTTGTTTTTTTTTATAGATTTTGATTTTGAAACGTCTTTTTGTTACACTTCAGGGTGCGTCCCTGTAGTGTATTGTATATATTTGAATAGAATACTTATTCCTCTTTATGCTGTTTAAAAAATTTGCCGCAAATAGCCGCCAATGCCGACTTAAACGCTTTGAAAGAAAATTTCACCTTTTTGTTTTAAATGGATTAAAAAAAAATCTTATTACAGGTAAACCTAGTGCTTCGGGGAGAAGAGTTCTCGCTCGAAAATATATTTTAGAGCAAATACAAGAGCCAAATTTACCAACTTTGAGTGAAAAGTGCGATTATTATGAAAATCATCTTGTGCTTTCTTACGGAGGGACGGAAGAGCTCAAAAATATTTGAAACATGAATTTTCTTATATGAAATCATACATCAAATAACAATTTATATGTATATTGTTGATTTATTAATTTGTTTATATTAAAAAAATAAAAAAATATATGTTTTTTTTTAATTGACATAACATAATTGTCTTTGATATAAAACCACGTTTTATAATGTTTTATCCCATTTTGAACTAAACCCTAAAATAATTTTGGCCGCCTAAATCGGTCAAATCTACGTCTGTGCGCGGACTTAAAGCTTTTTCCTGTCGAATTTTGCCGAATACTCGTCGATATATCTGGGGAGACCCTAATTAGGAAAGTAGCCTAGCCTATTATTTAAAAATTTGTGGATGTAATTACCTTGCCCTCTGGATAATGTCGAAGGTATCTAACTGCGAGAAGTCTATGGGTTGGTTGTCTAATTCGTCTTGCGGTATTTCAGCTAGCTGCAATAACAAATAATAAAATAATTATAGATATTTTGGAACAATCTTGCACAGATCGAGGAAAAGCTTGTATTATAGGTACTAGGCGATATCTATGACTCGGGAACAAATATTCAATGAATGAACACAAATAAATGCCCTTACCGGGATTAGAACCCGGTACCTGCTTCGTAGGCAGGGTCACTATCGACTGGGCTAAGAGGCCGTTAAAAAAAATTACATACCTACAACGACGATCATAGAATAAAAAAAATATTGACATTTAAGACTTAGACAAAGGAATACAAATGATTGTAGCCGAATTACGGCTACAATCATTTGTATTTATACAGATGTAGTGCATAAATGTTTTCCATCGTATTTTATCGGAAACGTTCGTATTTGTGATGCTACCTCAGTCAACCTCAGTACTATTTGTACCGAGATTGACTGAAATAGCAACTCACGTTTGTACAGTCGACGTCAAAGATATGTTTACAATTTTCGCCTTATTACAAAGGAGTAAGGTCCAAATGTGTAAACATATCTTTGACCTCGACTGTACATTTCCGTGGAAATACGATGGAAAATAATTATGCTACAACTGTACAGCAAGTATTAGTAGCCTAATCTCCAAAACGTAATTCAAGACCAAAAAAAGTAAGAAAATGTTGCCACTTTTTACTAGCGCGTCTTGTATTTAAGTAAAATTAAGTAAATAAAAGTATTTTTTTTAATAGTAACAGTAAAATTACTAATAAATAAATTATCTTAGCGTGATTATTTACCAACAGGAATTTACTATACTTGGTCAAGCAGATCTTGTCAGTAGAAAAAGGCGGCAAATTTGAAAAATGTAGGCGCGAAGGGATATCGTCCCATAGAAAATTTGAATTTCGCGCCTTTTTTTACTGACAAGATTTGCTTGACCGTCTATATTTTACAAACAAATTATTGCAGTGGCAACATTTTCTTACTTTTTTTGGTCTTGAATTACGTTTTGGAGTATAGTAACCTTATTCTTATTATGGTTCTTCTATCTTTCTTCGGTCGTTCTATCCTTGTAACACATGTTTGCGCAAATGATGTAAGTGATTACCTTAGGGAAGAGTAGTTTGGACTGCACCCACGAGAGAAAGTAGATGGGTAGAGAAGCACCATTTCTTCCGACTAGCGCCACTTTCGCTGCGTTCTGCTCCATCTGATAAACACACGTGATTTTTTTATGACATTAAAATGACGATTTGTGATTTGTGTTTTGTACAATAAAGAGTTTATACATACATACATACGATTTAAAAAAAACAACAATACTAACTTAAGGTAACAAAGTCTCAAATTATTTTTCAATAAACGGAAAACATATTTTTTTGGAAAAGCGAGCGCGAAGCACGAACGAAGCGTCTTTTCACGGCTGTTCTCCTCTACAGATCACATTTCTCTAACGATTCTCTTAACATTTTGTGAGCAGGTTCAATATATTTATGTGGATATGAACATGAATTAACATGATATGAACCGAATTAAATGACATATACGAATGGAAAAATGACCAAAACCTCCAGTGTCCAGTTTTAGTCATTTTTCCTTTCGTATATGAAATTTATTTCGGTTTATAGTTTAAATAGTAGTGTTTACTTGAAAAAATACAAATTCAAATATTTTCATAGAAAGTAATTTAATTTGTTCTTAGGGTTATGTGGATATTTTATTTTTGGATGTTTTTCAAAATGGTCGCCTTACCAAATCAAACCTATCTCGCAGCGTCTTCTCTGTGACAATGCCCTTTTTGCGCGCGTCCTGCGGGATCCCTTTCAGCACGGTCTCGACCAGCTTATCGTTTTTACCTGAAAATAATAGTACATTGTAGGAGAGGACGGAAAACCGCTAAAAGATGGACGAGTGCGTTTCAGGGCCGACACGTTAGTGGAGGCCCTCAAATAATACGAGTCCATCTTTAGCGTTTCCGGCCGTGGCATTACATAGTGCTTTTCACGACTGCTGCGAGGAAATAATAAACATTTGCATAACTATAAGTACAGTGAAACCTGGTTAAGTGGGACCTGGATAAGTGAGAAACCTCTATAGCTGGGACTCATGGTGCGGTCCCGACACTTTAGCACTGAATTACCTCTGTTAGTGAGATAAAACGAACCTCTATAACTGGGATTAGTTGTTGTGATTTTATAGTCACATTTACCTCTATAACTGAGACAGAGAGTGTATTTTACCTCTTTTACTGAGACTATATTTATAAGATTACATTTTCCTAATTGTTTTTTTAGAATTTTATACGAATTACCTCTGTATCTGAGATAACGTCAATCTATGACCTCTCTAACTTGGACTTTATTGATCTATTTCCGTATTCTTACTAACTCTTAGTCTATCCACAAATTCCGCATTTGCTTAATTGTGTCTAAACGACTTCAAGTTTCATTTAGTTACTTTATGTAGTTAAAACTATCGAAACGAAAGCTGAAAACTTGATAAGTAACAAGAATAAACAAATTTTCATTTAATTAATTTCTAAGACGCAATGAAGTCCGTATCAAATATAATTGAAAAAATCAATCCTTTGGAAAATCATTCAAAATAAATTCAAAGAAATATTAAAACAGACTTAAAAAATATTTAGGGACAAGGATTATTTTACCTAAACATTTAAAGATAATTACAAAATACCTTATTAACCACCTCTATAACTGAGATATATCCTCTATTCTCACCTCTATTAATGAGACAGAAATTTATTTGTACCTGGCTAACTGAGAGCCTGGGTAAGTGGAATACCTCTTTAAGTGAGACAAATCTGCTCGTCCCTTGAAGTCTCACTTATCCAGGTTTCACTGTACTAGCCCGCCATTTCAATTGTAGCAAATTACTAGCCACTGCCTGTGCTGTCTCTTGAATTTCGGTAGGCGTAAGAATATCATTTTCTTCGCTAGAAGAAATAATTTTTATAGCGAGCGTAGATACGTTTTTCTTGTATTTTTAGTCAAACACAATTTACACTATCCAATTCAGTAAGTATTTTCAGATCCCGCCTTTTTTACTTTTTTTATCACTTTTAAGAGGCGTTTTTCTGTTATTTGCTTCAAACCGACTCTATCGATGTTTTAAAGGGAGCTGGGACTTGGAAAATTTTCATCGAGAGTGGTGTCATTATGACATATATTTTAAACTAGACGGGCCCGCAGCTCCGCTCGCGTAAATGAAATAAAGTTTGTCTTATGTTTAGTTAAATACCGACATTATTATGTATTCAACCCTGCCAGGGTTTATAACTGTGATAAGGATTTCTTATTTGTCAAGTAGGTAGCCGTTATTTGGATAACTTAATTCGAAAATTTCTTATAACGTACGTAGGTATTTATTTAAAACTTGTTTTAACATAAAATTATTACTTATTGTTGTAAGCCTAGTTGCAAAAACGTTCATTAGATTACTTATTTTCCGCTTTAAGCCACGAATATGGACGACCACCACCCATAAATCGCCTTTTCATACAAACGTAGGTAGTCCCCATTTCCCTTTCTGGATCTTAACATTACTACGGCTAAGGTGACGCAACGATCCAAAGGACTCACCTGGCCTCCGATACCAGATCACGTCATGTTTCTTGCGATCTTGCGATAGCTCTCGCCATCGGGCGTCTCCCATTTTGTTGTCCCAAGTACGCTCGTCTCCCATTCTATAACTTTGTATTTTTGGCTCATCTCGGCAGCCCTTTCCCTGGACGAATGACAATGTTTGCCGAAGCCATGAAAATCAATCTGAATAATAATAACTCATAAAGAAATTTAAAACAATAAAATACAAATTATTAACACGATAATCATACGATAATATTAATTTGATTGATATGACATAAATGGCATAATTCACTCGTATGGGCTATGGACTAAGGTTGAGGTTGGCAGCACTTTTTATTTTACTTCGTGTAAAAAAACTCACAAATACCTGTATACCAACATGACAAACATAATTTAGGTTACTTTAACTTACGGATTATTTGGTCTAATCTGTAGCACCGCCAAACGAAAGCAACCGAGAGTTGCCGAGAAATGGTCGAAGTCGTAAAATGAAGATTGTTATGAAAATTTCTTTTCCTTATTGTAAATTAAATACGCATCGAAAGCGATAGTTTTTATGTTCTAGTTTTATTCTCATATGTAGATAATAGATTTAAACAGTTTTTTCTTATCATACGTGCGTTGTGTCAAAAACTTTTTTAGAAATTTGTAACGCGCCATCTCTCTTCTTCTCTCGTTTTTAGGGTTCCGTACCCAAAGGGTAAAACGGGACCCTATTACTAAGACTTCGCTGTCCGTCCGTCCGTCCGTCTGTCACCAGGCTGTATCTCACGAACCGTGATAGCTAGACAGTTGAAATTTTCACAGATGATGTATTTCTGTTGCCGCTATAACAACAAATACTAAAAACAGAATAAAATAAAGATTTAAATGGGGCTCCCATACAACAAACGTGATTTTTGACCAAAGTTAAGCAACGTCGGTCAGTACTTGGATGGGTGACCGTTTTTTTTTTTGCTTTTTTTTTCGATTTTTTTTTGCATTATGGTACGGAACCCTTCGTGCGCGAGTCCGACTCGCACTTGCCCGGTTTTTTATCCCGTTCTGGTTTTTCAATTTTATATATTTTAAATGATTGTAACGAACACGTCAAAATAGGACACTTTTACTTGGAAAACTTTTTTCTAAAATTGAAAATACAAACATAACACTCTTTAAAGGCAGGTCGGTGTAGGTACGACGACGAGCGAAGCGAGGAGGAGTGTTAGGTAGAACTGCGACCTTACAGTGAACCTTCCAGAACCGACTTTTTTAAGTTTTTTATAATAAAGTCCCAGCTCCCTTTATGCAAGTAAGTTATACTTATTGATATAATGATACATTTGACCAAATAATACTTGGTAAAATGAAACTTGTCCAAGTAATTATTTGCTAAACAATAACTTGCCAAAAAAGACTATTGCTAACTGAAAAATTGCGATAAGTTGTTTTGCCAAACATTTTTTTGGGAAATGATAATTTGGGAAACATAGTTTGGGATGTGATACTTTGGGAAACGTTTTTGGCCCATTCGTTAGTAAACCTTTTAAACAAGAAATTGGTCCTATAAATAACCTAATTTTATTTTTGTTGGAAAAAGTTGCGCGAAAAAAGACCTTTTATTGATTTTTATGTTTTAAATGATACTCATTGCTGTAGCGAACCGTCACCAATGACAGATGATGATAACAATTAAACATTGTAGTAGTGGTGGTTCAGGTGCTACAGCTATTGCCTACTTTCCAGCTTGGTTTTAGAGCATCTATTGCCACATTTCCGAACAGTGGCGTGAAAAATGTATTGTAGAATGGGATACTGCGCTAAAATTCGCCATACAGGCAGAGTATTAACCCTTCGAAAGACCTCACCTATAGTATTTTTCAAACTCGATGGGTACGCTGCTGTCATATCAATACAATTTTGCGAGATTTGGCGTTTTTAGGTTATACATTATTTGCAGATGACACCTGTGTGTGGCTATAGCCCAATACCAAAGACATATGTAACTCCGTATAAGCTGAATAAAGTCTAAGAAAAAAAAGTGCCTCCGAAATCAAGAAAAAGTCATTCTCGGATAGATGGCGCACACACCTTTGGCCTATGGTCGGCTAGATGGCGTTGACGACACCGTTTCATATTTAACAATTTTAACACATAGGTATCAGTGAACGAACATGGGTCAAAATTATATAAAAATAATAAAATCATTTATCCATATATATATAATTTTTTTCGATAGTTATATACGTTTTCAGTTTGAGTTTTAGTCGTGTGTCGATAGATGGCAGTAACTTTACTGTGACTACAAAACTATGACAGGACCCCTCTATACTATCTATTCTCTTTGCCAATACCATTCTGAGAAAGTTCACGATGATGCGCCGTACATGATAGGCGTAGCATTCAAGGGGTTAACTGAATTTGGATAGGTATTTTTACGAGTGCCAAAAGTAAGGTCGTACTATGGCGACCTGTACTAAAATCACAGAATAAATAATAATACTACCGTACAGAAAGGAAAACCTACTACCTATAAAACCGAAGTTTGACAGCGGTTCAGGGTCGAATCATGCTGTCGCTTTCTAATATATGGCATTCTATCCTTTTCCGCTATGTGGGGTTGTCAAAATTCAAGTCATTATCTTATTTGTGGTCGTGCATGCAAAGGGATGTCATGTTATGCCAACCCTAATAATTGTTCGGAGCAATGCTGAGCCGAACGGAGCCGAGTTTGCTCGAAGCGAGGAGTTTCGCACCCCTGGCCGTACTATGGCGACCTCCTACTCTCTAACAAAACGCGTCTGTTACGATCAGGACAGATATGGCCGCTAGGTGGCGACAGCGCCACGCGCGGCTTATGGCTAGCCACCAAAATTGGTGTGGAACGGATGTACTTTTAGCTACCTGTAGCAAAGCGACGAAATCGCGGAGCGAGCCACGCCTGACGTGGGCCATACTGAAAGTTTCTGGATTCTGATATATGAGACGACTTATTTTATCTAAGTGGCCAGTGCAGAAATTTTCAGTATGCCCTAAGTACTAAAATGTAGTCGCTTACCAGCTTTCTCCAGCGCCTCCAGCTCCTTGTCGACGGAGACCTGCGCGGCGGGGCGGCGCGTGGCGGCCAGCAGCGCCTCGGCCGCCGCCCACAGCGACTGCGAGCGCAGCGCCTCCGCCTCGTGAGCACCTTGTATATTGCTTACCGGCCTTCTCCAGCGCCTCCAGCTCCTTGTCGACGGAGACCTGCGCGGCGGGGCGGCGCGTGGCGGCCAGCAGCGCCTCGGCCGCCGCCCACAGCGACTGCGAGCGCAGCGCCTCCGCCTCGTGAGCACCTTGTATATTGCTTACCGGCCTTCTCCAGCGCCTCCAGCTCCTTGTCGACGGAGACCTGCGCGGCGGGGCGGCGCGTGGCGGCCAGCAGCGCCTCGGCCGCCGCCCACAGCGACTGCGAGCGCAGCGCCTCCGCCTCGTGAGCACCTTGTATATTGCTTACCGGCCTTCTCCAGCGCCTCCAGCTCCTTGTCGACGGAGACCTGCGCGGCGGGGCGGCGCATGGCGGCCAGCAGCGCCTCGGCCGCCGCCCACAGCGACTGCGAGCGCAGCGCCTCCGCCTCGTGAGCACCTTGTATATTGCTTACCGGCCTTCTCCAGCGCCTCCAGCTCCTTGTCGACGGAGACCTGCGCGGCGGGGCGGCGCGTGGCGGCCAGCAGCGCCTCGGCCGCCGCCCACAGCGACTGCGAGCGCAGCGCCTCCGCCTCGTGAGCACCTTGTATATTGCTTACCGGCCTTCTCCAGCGCCTCCAGCTCCTTGTCGACGGAGACCTGCGCGGCGGGGCGGCGCGTGGCGGCCAGCAGCGCCTCGGCCGCCGCCCACAGCGACTGCGAGCGCAGCGCCTCCGCCTCGTGAGCACCTTGTATATTGCTTACCGGCCTTCTCCAGCGCCTCCAGCTCCTTGTCGACGGAGACCTGCGCGGCGGGGCGGCGCGTGGCGGCCAGCAGCGCCTCGGCCGCCGCCCACAGCGACTGCGAGCGCAGCGCCTCCGCCTCGTGAGCACCTTGTATATTGCTTACCGGCCTTCTCCAGCGCCTCCAGCTCCTTGTCGACGGAGACCTGCGCGGCGGGGCGGCGCGTGGCGGCCAGCAGCGCCTCGGCCGCCGCCCACAGCGACTGCGAGCGCAGCGCCTCCGCCTCGTGAGCACCTTGTATATTGCTTACCGGCCTTCTCCAGCGCCTCCAGCTCCTTGTCGACGGAGACCTGCGCGGCGGGGCGGCGCGTGGCGGCCAGCAGCGCCTCGGCCGCCGCCCACAGCGACTGCGAGCGCAGCGCCTCCGCCTCGTGAGCACCTTGTATATTGCTTACCGGCCTTCTCCAGCGCCTCCAGCTCCTTGTCGACGGAGACCTGCGCGGCGGGGCGGCGCGTGGCGGCCAGCAGCGCCTCGGCCGCCGCCCACAGCGACTGCGAGCGCAGCGCCTCCGCCTCGTGAGCACCTTGTATATTGCTTACCGGCCTTCTCCAGCGCCTCCAGCTCCTTGTCGACGGAGACCTGCGCGGCGGGGCGGCGCATGGCGGCCAGCAGCGTCTCGGCCGCCGCCCACAGCGACTGCGAGCGCAGCGCCTCCGCCTCGTGAGCACCTTGTATATTGCTTACCGGCCTTCTCCAGCGCCTCCAGCTCCTTGTCGACGGAGACCTGCGCGGCGGGGCGGCGCGTGGCGGCCAGCAGCGCCTCGGCCGCCGCCCACAGCGACTGCGAGCGCAGCGCCTCCGCCTCGTGAGCACCTTGTATATTGCTTACCGGCCTTCTCCAGCGCCTCCAGCTCCTTGTCGACGGAGACCTGCGCGGCGGGGCGGCGCGTGGCGGCCAGCAGCGCCTCGGCCGCCGCCCACAGCGACTGCGAGCGCAGCGCCTCCGCCTCGTGAGCACCTTGTATATTGCTTACCGGCCTTCTCCAGCGCCTCCAGCTCCTTGTCGACGGAGACCTGCGCGGCGGGGCGGCGCGTGGCGGCCAGCAGCGCCTCGGCCGCCGCCCACAGCGACTGCGAGCGCAGCGCCTCCGCCTCGTGAGCACCTTGTATATTGCTTACCGGCCTTCTCCAGCGCCTCCAGCTCCTTGTCGACGGAGACCTGCGCGGCGGGGCGGCGCGTGGCGGCCAGCAGCGCCTCGGCCGCCGCCCACAGCGACTGCGAGCGCAGCGCCTCCGCCTCGTGAGCACCTTGTATATTGCTTACCGGCCTTCTCCAGCGCCTCCAGCTCCTTGTCGACGGAGACCTGCGCGGCGGGGCGGCGCGTGGCGGCCAGCAGCGCCTCGGCCGCCGCCCACAGCGACTGCGAGCGCAGCGCCTCCGCCTCGTGAGCACCTTGTATATTGCTTACCGGCCTTCTCCAGCGCCTCCAGCTCCTTGTCGACGGAGACCTGCGCGGCGGGGCGGCGCGTGGCGGCCAGCAGCGCCTCGGCCGCCGCCCACAGCGACTGCGAGCGCAGCGCCTCCGCCTCGTGAGCACCTTGTATATTGCTTACCGGCCTTCTCCAGCGCCTCCAGCTCCTTGTCGACGGAGACCTGCGCGGCGGGGCGGCGCGTGGCGGCCAGCAGCGCCTCGGCCGCCGCCCACAGCGACTGCGAGCGCAGCGCCTCCGCCTCGTGAGCACCTTGTATATTGCTTACCGGCCTTCTCCAGCGCCTCCAGCTCCTTGTCGACGGAGACCTGCGCGGCGGGGCGGCGCGTGGCGGCCAGCAGCGCCTCGGCCGCCGCCCACAGCGACTGCGAGCGCAGCGCCTCCGCCTCGTGAGCACCTTGTATATTGCTTACCGGCCTTCTCCAGCGCCTCCAGCTCCTTGTCGACGGAGACCTGCGCGGCGGGGCGGCGCGTGGCGGCCAGCAGCGCCTCGGCCGCCGCCCACAGCGACTGCGAGCGCAGCGCCTCCGCCTCGTGAGCACCTTGTATATTGCTTACCGGCCTTCTCCAGCGCCTCCAGCTCCTTGTCGACGGAGACCTGCGCGGCGGGGCGGCGCATGGCGGCCAGCAGCGCCTCGGCCGCCGCCCACAGCGACTGCGAGCGCAGCGCCTCCGCCTCGTGAGCACCTTGTATATTGCTTACCGGCCTTCTCCAGCGCCTCCAGCTCCTTGTCGACGGAGACCTGCGCGGCGGGGCGGCGCGTGGCGGCCAGCAGCGCCTCGGCCGCCGCCCACAGCGACTGCGAGCGCAGCGCCTCCGCCTCGTGAGCACCTTGTATATTGCTTACCGGCCTTCTCCAGCGCCTCCAGCTCCTTGTCGACGGAGACCTGCGCGGCGGGGCGGCGCGTGGCGGCCAGCAGCGCCTCGGCCGCCGCCCACAGCGACTGCGAGCGCAGCGCCTCCGCCTCGTGAGCACCTTGTATATTGCTTACCGGCCTTCTCCAGCGCCTCCAGCTCCTTGTCGACGGAGACCTGCGCGGCGGGGCGGCGCGTGGCGGCCAGCAGCGCCTCGGCCGCCGCCCACAGCGACTGCGAGCGCAGCGCCTCCGCCTCGTGAGCACCTTGTATATTGCTTACCGGCCTTCTCCAGCGCCTCCAGCTCCTTGTCGACGGAGACCTGCGCGGCGGGGCGGCGCGTGGCGGCCAGCAGCGCCTCGGCCGCCGCCCACAGCGACTGCGAGCGCAGCGCCTCCGCCTCGTGAGCACCTTGTATATTGCTTACCGGCCTTCTCCAGCGCCTCCAGCTCCTTGTCGACGGAGACCTGCGCGGCGGGGCGGCGCGTGGCGGCCAGCAGCGCCTCGGCCGCCGCCCACAGCGACTGCGAGCGCAGCGCCTCCGCCTCGTGAGCACCTTGTATATTGCTTACCGGCCTTCTCCAGCGCCTCCAGCTCCTTGTCGACGGAGACCTGCGCGGCGGGGCGGCGCGTGGCGGCCAGCAGCGCCTCGGCCGCCGCCCACAGCGACTGCGAGCGCAGCGCCTCCGCCTCGTGAGCACCTTGTATATTGCTTACCGGCCTTCTCCAGCGCCTCCAGCTCCTTGTCGACGGAGACCTGCGCGGCGGGGCGGCGCGTGGCGGCCAGCAGCGCCTCGGCCGCCGCCCACAGCGACTGCGAGCGCAGCGCCTCCGCCTCGTGAGCACCTTGTATATTGCTTACCGGCCTTCTCCAGCGCCTCCAGCTCCTTGTCGACGGAGACCTGCGCGGCGGGGCGGCGCGTGGCGGCCAGCAGCGCCTCGGCCGCCGCCCACAGCGACTGCGAGCGCAGCGCCTCCGCCTCGTGAGCACCTTGTATATTGCTTACCGGCCTTCTCCAGCGCCTCCAGCTCCTTGTCGACGGAGACCTGCGCGGCGGGGCGGCGCGTGGCGGCCAGCAGCGCCTCGGCCGCCGCCCACAGCGACTGCGAGCGCAGCGCCTCCGCCTCGTGAGCACCTTGTATATTGCTTACCGGCCTTCTCCAGCGCCTCCAGCTCCTTGTCGACGGAGACCTGCGCGGCGGGGCGGCGCGTGGCGGCCAGCAGCGCCTCGGCCGCCGCCCACAGCGACTGCGAGCGCAGCGCCTCCGCCTCGTGAGCACCTTGTATATTGCTTACCGGCCTTCTCCAGCGCCTCCAGCTCCTTGTCGACGGAGACCTGCGCGGCGGGGCGGCGCGTGGCGGCCAGCAGCGCCTCGGCCGCCGCCCACAGCGACTGCGAGCGCAGCGCCTCCGCCTCGTGAGCACCTTGTATATTGCTTACCGGCCTTCTCCAGCGCCTCCAGCTCCTTGTCGACGGAGACCTGCGCGGCGGGGCGGCGCGTGGCGGCCAGCAGCGCCTCGGCCGCCGCCCACAGCGACTGCGAGCGCAGCGCCTCCGCCTCGTGAGCACCTTGTATATTGCTTACCGGCCTTCTCCAGCGCCTCCAGCTCCTTGTCGACGGAGACCTGCGCGGCGGGGCGGCGCGTGGCGGCCAGCAGCGCCTCGGCCGCCGCCCACAGCGACTGCGAGCGCAGCGCCTCCGCCTCGTGAGCACCTTGTATATTGCTTACCGGCCTTCTCCAGCGCCTCCAGCTCCTTGTCGACGGAGACCTGCGCGGCGGGGCGGCGCGTGGCGGCCAGCAGCGCCTCGGCCGCCGCCCACAGCGACTGCGAGCGCAGCGCCTCCGCCTCGTGAGCACCTTGTATATTGCTTACCGGCCTTCTCCAGCGCCTCCAGCTCCTTGTCGACGGAGACCTGCGCGGCGGGGCGGCGCGTGGCGGCCAGCAGCGCCTCGGCCGCCGCCCACAGCGACTGCGAGCGCAGCGCCTCCGCCTCGTGAGCACCTTGTATATTGCTTACCGGCCTTCTCCAGCGCCTCCAGCTCCTTGTCGACGGAGACCTGCGCGGCGGGGCGGCGCGTGGCGGCCAGCAGCGCCTCGGCCGCCGCCCACAGCGACTGCGAGCGCAGCGCCTCCGCCTCGTGAGCACCTTGTATATTGCTTACCGGCCTTCTCCAGCGCCTCCAGCTCCTTGTCGACGGAGACCTGCGCGGCGGGGCGGCGCGTGGCGGCCAGCAGCGCCTCGGCCGCCGCCCACAGCGACTGCGAGCGCAGCGCCTCCGCCTCGTGAGCACCTTGTATATTGCTTACCGGCCTTCTCCAGCGCCTCCAGCTCCTTGTCGACGGAGACCTGCGCGGCGGGGCGGCGCGTGGCGGCCAGCAGCGCCTCGGCCGCCGCCCACAGCGACTGCGAGCGCAGCGCCTCCGCCTCGTGAGCACCTTGTATATTGCTTACCGGCCTTCTCCAGCGCCTCCAGCTCCTTGTCGACGGAGACCTGCGCGGCGGGGCGGCGCGTGGCGGCCAGCAGCGCCTCGGCCGCCGCCCACAGCGACTGCGAGCGCAGCGCCTCCGCCTCGTGAGCACCTTGTATATTGCTTACCGGCCTTCTCCAGCGCCTCCAGCTCCTTGTCGACGGAGACCTGCGCGGCGGGGCGGCGCGTGGCGGCCAGCAGCGCCTCGGCCGCCGCCCACAGCGACTGCGAGCGCAGCGCCTCCGCCTCGTGAGCACCTTGTATATTGCTTACCGGCCTTCTCCAGCGCCTCCAGCTCCTTGTCGACGGAGACCTGCGCGGCGGGGCGGCGCGTGGCGGCCAGCAGCGCCTCGGCCGCCGCCCACAGCGACTGCGAGCGCAGCGCCTCCGCCTCGTGAGCACCTTGTATATTGCTTACCGGCCTTCTCCAGCGCCTCCAGCTCCTTGTCGACGGAGACCTGCGCGGCGGGGCGGCGCGTGGCGGCCAGCAGCGCCTCGGCCGCCGCCCACAGCGACTGCGAGCGCAGCGCCTCCGCCTCGTGAGCACCTTGTATATTGCTTACCGGCCTTCTCCAGCGCCTCCAGCTCCTTGTCGACGGAGACCTGCGCGGCGGGGCGGCGCGTGGCGGCCAGCAGCGCCTCGGCCGCCGCCCACAGCGACTGCGAGCGCCGCGCCTCCGCCTCGGCTTTCGCGCGTTCTGTCAAATAGAAACAAATTTATAGTCTGTCAAGCCATTTCCGACAGGAGAAAATAACCGGCCAAGTGCGAGTCGGACTCGCGCACGAAGGGTTCCGTACCATTACGCAAAAAACGGCAAAAAAACACGTTTGTTGTATTCCCATACCTTAAATATTTATTTTATTCTATTTTTAGTATTTGTTGTTGTTATAGCGGCAACAGAAATACATCATCTATGAAAATTTCAACTGTCTGGCTACCACGGTTCACGAGTTACAGCCTGGTGACAGACAGACAAAAGGACAGCGGAGTGTTAGTAATACGGTCCCGTTTTTACCTTTTGGACACGGAACCCTAAAAAAGCGGCAAATTTATAAAATATAGGCCGCAAAAACATCTGACACGATCTTCTTTGTGGGGCCATAAGAGCGTGTCATATGTTTTTGTGGCCTTAGTTGTGTACATATTATTGCAGGCGACTGTACCTGGCGCTGTCATTGAATGTCTTAACAGCGGCGAGGTCACGCTTCAGTGACTCAACTTATTCGGACACTTGGCGGCTGAATTTACGATAGTCAATTAACCGTGAACTGTAGTACTCATTTCTGGATCAGATTAGCTCAAGCCTATGCTCAGCAATGGACGATAAAATGCTGATATGATGATGATATGGTACTTACGTTTGAGGGTCTGCTCAATGGCCTAAAGTTTACCCACTATGGCGGCTAGTTCACGCTTGAAAGTGACTCGCTCCTCAACTTATTCGGACACTTGGCGGCTAGATTTACAATTGTTAGTGAACAGTTAACAGTGGACTGTCACTTCTAGATAATATTAGCTCGGCACGTCTTCAAATGGCATACTTAAAGAGACCTATGGTCAGCAGTGGGCGATAATAGGCTGTTATAATGATGATATGGTACTTACGTTTGAGTGTCTGCTCAATGGCCTAAAGTTTACCCACCATGGCGGCTAGTTCACGCTTGAAAGTGACTCGCTCCTCAACTTATTCGGACACTTGGCGGCTAGATTTACAATTGTTAGTGTTTAGTTAACAGTGGACTGTCACTTCTAGATAATATTAGCTCGGCACGTCTTCAAATGGCATACTTAAAGAGACCTATGGTCAGCAGTGGGCGATAACAGGCTGTTATAATGATGATATGGTACTTACGTTTGAGTGTCTGCTCAATGGCCTAAAGTTTACCCACTATGGCGGCTAGTTCACGCTTGAAAGTGACTCGCTCCTCAACTTATTCGGACACTTGGCGGCTAAATTTACAATTGTTAGTGAACAGTTAACAGAGGACTGTCACTTCTAGATAATATTAGCTCGGCACGTCTTCAAATGGCATACTTAAAGAGACCTATGGTCAGCAGTGGGCGATAATAGGCTATTATAATGATGATATGGTACTTAGGTTTGAGTGTCTGCTCAATGGCCTAAAGTTTACCCACTATGGCGGCTAGTTCACGCTTGAAAGTGACTCGCTCCTCAACTTATTCGGACACTTGGCGGCTAGATTTACAATTGTTAGTGAATAGTTAACAGTGGACTGTCACTTCTAGATAATATTAGCTCGGCACGTCTTCAAATGGCATACTTAAAGAGACCTATGGTCAGCAGTGGGCGATAATAGGCTGTTATAATGATGATATGGTACTTACGTTTGAGTGTCTGCTCAATGGCCTAAAGTTTACCCACTACGGCGGCTAGTTCACGCTTGAAAGTGACTCGCTCCTCAACTTATTCGGACACTTGGCGGCTAGATTTACAATTGTTAGTGAACAGTTAACAGTGGACTGTCACTTCTAGATAATATTAGCTCGGCACGTCTTCAAATGACATACTTAAAGAGACGTATGGTCAGCAGTGGGCGATAATAGGCTGATATGATGATGATATGGTACTTACGTTTGAGGGTTTGCTCAATGGCTTAAAGTTTACCCACTATGGCGGCAAAGACATATGTAACTTCGTATAAGACGAATAAAGTCTAAGGAAAAAACGTGCCTCGGAATTCAAGTAAAAGTCATTCTCGAATAGATGCCGCACACGCCTTTAGCCTATCCTCGGCTAGATGGCGTGACGACACCGTTTCATATTTAACAATTTTAACACATAGATATCAGTGAATGAACATGGATCAAAATGATATAAAAATAATAAAATCATTTATCCATATATATACATTTTTTAATAACTTTATACGTTTTCATTTTGAGTTTTAGTCGTGTGTCGATAGATGGCAGTAAATTTACAGTGACTACAAAATTTACAATGACAGGACCCCTCTATACTATCTATTCTTTTTGATGGCGGCTAGTTCACGCTTGAAAGTGCCTCGCTCCTCAACTTATTCGGATACTTGGCGGCTAAATTTACAATTGTTAGTGAACAGTTAACAGTGGACTGTCACTTCTAGGTAATATTAGCTCGGCACGTCTTCAAATGGCATACTTAAAGAGACCTATGGTCAGCAGTGGGCGATAATAGGCTGATATAATGATGATATGGTACTTACGTTTGAGGGTCTGCTCAATGGCCTAAAGTTTACCCACTATGGCGGCTAGTTCACGCTTGAAAGTGACTCGCTCCTCAACTTATTCGGACACTTGGCGGCTAAATTTACAATTGTTAGTGAACAGTTAACAGAGGACTGTCACTTCTAGATAATATTAGCTCGGCACGTCTTCAAATGGCATACTTAAAGAGACCTATGGTCAGCAGTGGGCGATAATAGGCTGATATGATGATGATATGGTACTTACGTTTGAGTGTCTGCTCAATAGCCTGCAGTTTACCCGCCATGGCGGCCAGCTCACGCTTGAAGATGACACGCTCCTTTTCAACTTGTTCGGACACTTGGCGGCTGAATTTGGACATCACCTGAAAAAAAAGATACAAAGTAAACCATGGACTACTAGTAAAGATTTATTGATCGCAGAAGACATATAAAGTATGTCAGCTCTTTGCTACTATCAAAAAGAATAGATAGTATAGAGGGGTCCTGTCATTGTAAATTTTGTAGTCACTGTAAATTTACTGCCATCTATCGACACACGACTAAAACTCAAAATGAAAACGTATAAAGTTATCAAAAAATGTATATATAATGGATAAATCATTTTATTATTTTTATATCATTTTGATCCATGTTCATTCACTGATATCTATGTGTTAAAATTGTTAAATATGAAACGGTGTCGTCACGCCATCTAGCCGAGGATAGGCTAAAGGTGTGTGCGCCATCTATTCGAGAATAACTTTTACTTGAATTCCGAGGCACGTTTTTTCCTTAGACTTTATTCGTCTTATACGAAGTTACATATGTCTTTGCTACTATGAAGTGCCAAATCGGATGTAACACGACCGCAAGCTATACAGTACCAGAGTATTGAAATTATTATCAACAATATCAAGATCAACATCTTTTCCTAGCCGTTTTCGGGCACAACGACCACGTTCTACCGCTGAAAGCGTCGCTGATGTGCTCTCATTTGACTGGCATAGCCAATTTTTGCAGGCAGGTCAGCACCCTATTTTTTTTTAATTATAAAGGTTTCATAATAATGTACTGTACCTCTTGCTCCTTCCTGGCTAGAGCGGCCTGCATGACGTCCTGTTGAACCTCGAACTGTTTCTTGAGCTGTTCTCTCATCTGCCGCGCCGCCTCCGCGTGTACCTCTAGGAGCTGACGTACACATGTTAAATAAAATAAATAAATATTAGAAACATCTTACACAGATCAACCTAGCCCCAAACTAAGCAAAACTGTATAGACCGCGAGCCACGAACAGATTTCCATGACCAATCGCCTCCCGGGCGATAACTCGTATATTGGTTAACTTTTGTGTTTTTACATGTTTTTGCAAGTAACTGACGGTCTTTCCACCGCTATACAACCGGCTGACGGTTTTTTTAAATTTATAATAGCATCTAAACTATCATCTGTTAAAGTATCAATCGGGAGGCGAAGACAAAAATTTTTTTTTTTTACATTTTCATATGATCAACTGACGGCCTTTCCACCGCGATACAACCGGCTGACTATTTTTTTAATTCATGATAGCATCTAAACTATCATTTGACAAAGTATCAAGCGGGAGGCGATGACTGACGATATTTGCTCCTGGCCCGCGGTCTAATAGGGTAGTTTTTATCCCAGAAACCACCCTTTAAGTGGGTGAAAAGGGGGGTGGAAATTACTAATTCCACGAAGACGAAGTCGCGGGCAAAAGCTATAGTTCGGTTTTTTTTAGCATTAAAAAGAACTCCACAGAAGCAAGCGTGCAGTTTTTATCAGGCTCTTTAATTGTTAATAATTATTGAATTATCTAATGTAGCATGGTCAATACATATAATTTACTTCAAATATTACAGCTAAAAGTGCCGGATTTGGAACCACAAGCTTACTTCTGCGAAGTTCTTTCTAATGCTAAAAAAACGGACTTTTATAGTAAATAAATATTAGGGGACATCTTACACAGGTCAACCTAGCCCCAAACTAAGCAAAGCTTGTGCTATGGGTGCTAGGCGACGAATAACAACTATCTCTGAGCATATACGGGTTAATAATACCTTTTTATTGAATTCCTTGTCCTTCTCTAACTGTTCCTTCTTAATCATGTCCTCCACTTTGGCTTCGATCAGCTTTTTCTCGTCGTGACCTGTTCAAAAGTAAAAAAAAAAGTCATTCATAATAAGAAATAACCTTGGTTCCCTCGTAACAGTGAAATGGGTGTCATAAGGTGAGTGAGGTGGGTGGGATATAGTGAGATATAGTAATCAATAATTAGGGAAACCAAAATTAGGGTTTTTAGTGTTAGGACAAGTGATCATTATGACAAACAATATTAGGGAATGCAAAGATAGGAGAAGACTTTAGGGATTCAGATATAGATCCCAGTGAAATCCATGAATACCTAGAAATGCCGACTGTCCTTGAAGAGGCAAAACGCTGTAATGATATCTACAAGGATCGCCTGACCATACATCCAAATCCACTGACCATCCCATTACTTAAACCGGACTATGTCAGGCAACTCAAAAGAGCTGATGTGCTGGATATTTCAGGGAAGGTGGGGCAATGGCCCTATCATTCTGGAAACGTCATATATATTTCCCTGATCTAATCTGATTATAGTCTTGCGACTGATTGCAGATATTATATAAGAAAAAAAAATTGAAAATAATAAAAAACCGGAGTCGGACTCGCCCACCGAGGGTTCCGTACTTTTTAGTATGTATTTGTTATCATAGCGGCAACAGAAATACATAATCTGTGTAAATTCCAACTGTCACGGTTCATGAGATACAGCCTGGCGACAGACAGACAGTGGAATCTTAGTAATAGGCTCCCGTTTTTACCCTTTGGGTACGGAACCCTGAAAAATGGTGGTGATACTGCCACATTATTAAACGATTTTTAGTGTAAGTTTTTGATAACAGTTATTAAAATTATTGTAGTTTACTTACATTCAATCGCTCTGTTCATTTTGAGTTCTCTGACTGTGTGCAATTCGGCGATTTCATTTTGAAGATACGCCACCTGAAAAGAAGCTTTGATTTTGAATTCTAATTCATTACAGTTAAGGTTTAAAAATATTACTAGCGACCCGCCCCGGCTTCGCACGGGTTACACAAAACCTTAACAAATTATACACCTAAACCTTCCCCAAGAATAATTCTATTGATACCTATCAAACCGCATGAAAATCCGTCCAGTAGTTTTGGAGTTTATCGCGAACATAAGCTGTATTGATTTACATATTTGTTAATTAATTTATATATATAATATTATTATATTATATACATACATACATACATACATCACTGGCTCAGTGACCCAAAGAGGATCTTGGCCTCTGACACAAGAGATTATATTATATAAATATTAAAAATAAATAATACGAATTTGTCGTTTATTATGTTTTCTGGTACACAAACTTGTAAAATCTACAATCCTGTAACTTGTCACTTGTAAATTATAATTGTAAGTTTTTTGATATAGGGCCCTGGGGCCGATTGCATAATAACTTGTACCTAATAATATTAGCGGAAGTCTCTTTCCAATAGGGAGTATTACTGCAATGTTCTGCCGACAGAGTACAGCACTAATGTGTTTAGTAAACCATAGAGTAACTTATACATACTAGGCCTTAAACAGTTTTTTGACAAGTTTTCACTATGACATGGATGCTTCAAGGCGGTTTGTTTACAGGTGGCCTACCACGAAACGATAAAATCGAAATTTCTTTATCTGCCTCTCTATCAATCGAATAAGTAAGAGTGATAGAGGGGCAGAAACCGAACTTTCGATTGTCGTGTTTCACGGTAGGCCATGTGATTGACCTAGTGACGCATGATGTGTCATTGATGATGTCAATGAGGTTTGTTTACTGCATACAGTACATATGCTAGTGGTGCCATCTACGCAGAGTTTTGCCTAATATTCCCTATTACTTTAATTAGAAAGAGACTGTCGCTAATATAAAAAGTTTTAAGTTATTATGCAATCGGCCACTAGTTGAATGTATACTGACCTGGCGGAGCGTGTACAAGAGAAGCAGGTCGGTGTCTCCTCGTACGTCCAACTTCCGCGCGCTCAGATCCAAGCCGGGGAACATAGCCTGCAGCTCGCGCTTGTACGTCTGACGGGCGTGGTTCACCTGCAACGGAGATACGGTTTTAATATGATGCTATAATTATATATTTCTGATGTAGTATAATTAACTGAATTCACATTCACACACTCGAAAAAAATCATAATAATTTCATGGTATTTAATATGGTATTTTCTACAACCGTGATATAGGGGAGAGCTTTTCTGTCGAGTACCGTGTTAAGGCCAGGAAGCATGCTGAGTGGCCTTAGTAGGTACGACATCAGTTTCCCGCGTAATACGCTATTTCATACTGGTCTCTATAACTTCGTTTGACACATTTTTTCACAGTTATGCTCTCTAAGACACGTTTTTGGCTTGATCCCTTTAGAATCTTTTAAGCCGGTTTTACCGCAATTATTATGAATATTATGATCTGTTTAAAAAACCTGTACCTACTCTATACTGACCATCAGTACGCGGATCGTTGACTGAACGCGCCGGCGAAACAACGCTAGGGTTGCCTACGCTTAGAAATTATATTCCATTCTTGATTTTCATATGTTAACCATTATCAGGGTCCATACATTTCATGCCATTGACGGAAAATGACGTCACGCTACATAGAGTATAATTCAAATTAGTATTTTCGTAATAATTAATCATATGTCAACTGATATAGATACTAGACTGATATAGACTCTCTTTAGTTAACTGATTGTATTGTATTGTATTTATTTATTGCAATTCACATGTACATTAAAGGTTATACAAGTACTTAAGAGTATGGGTAGGTACACAAATGACACATGAAACCCTGATGGGCGCAGCAATGTAGGTAGATATGTAAACAATACTTATCATTATATATGCTTATCATGATATAAGTAGATACTTGACAATCAGTACAGAAACGTCTAACTGACTTTCATCTTATTGTCACGCAACTAAATAATAGATAATTAGTTTTATATTTTTGATTTCAAACAGTGTATTTTACGTACCTAAAAAGTATTTTTTTTGCAACAACAAGTTTATTTAAACTGAAATAACGAAATACAAAATACATATATGAAGCGAGTTGGTTGGTAGTGGTGGGTTAGGGCTAGGGCTGCGGTAGGGCTATTTATTTTTCTACACGTCAATAGGTAAGTTATCTAAATTTGTAGTGTTGTAAAAAAAACTATATTTATGTTAAATGATGTAATTTTTGCGTCAACGGCATAAAATGTAGGGACCCTGACCATTATGATAATCGCTGTATGGTGGTACCTTTTCCCAGTATTTGTCGCTGAGCACGGCCTTCTCCTTTTCCTCGTTGAAGGCTATCTCGACCCTGGACAGGTCTTCGCGGAACTGCTTAAGGTAGCGCTTGGTGGACGCGATGCTTTCCGGAGGCGCCTTCACGCCGGCTTTGAGCATACGGTCTATGGTCTCTGGAAATTTGAACCATTATCTATATAAATAATTGCGCCGGGGCCTACGGTAGACCCGAATGAAATTATGCTCAAACGAAAGAGCGTCAAAAAATAACAGTTTTGAATCGACAACATATATCCGCAAAATTCGTATTGTCGCGTATTTTGCATTTAAAAGTGAAAAAATTTGGACGATTAATGCAATATTAAATTTGTTGGTTGACATTTGACAGCTATGGTTGCGTTCAGAAATTGTAAACACACACCTTTGGATTTCTTCGCAGATGTATGCAGGTTTCCTCAATCTGATATTCAAAAGATTGGGGTGAATAGGGATGGCTGGGGTAAATTGAGACAAAACTTGAAATTTGATTTACCTGACAACTTCTTAAAAAAATACCCACACAAATTGGATCTGTGAGAAGTAACGCTAACTTGATAAATAGGGAATATTACGCGAAACTCTGCGTAGGAGGCGCCACTACCACTATCCGTCACAATCTGGGGGTCTACCGCGAAACAAGAAAATCGAAATTTCGTTATCTAACCTCTCAACAATATGTGACGTTCCACGGGAAAAGGTACCTTATGAGGGTTTCTAGTTTCGGAGATATGAAATGTTTTGTAAAGAGGTGAAAAAATGCTCAATTTTTTTTTATTGTGTGATCTGAAACCTTAATGCGTAACGTTTGTTTACCTGTTTTTATTTTTGTTATAAGTTAGTTATAAGCCTAGTAATGTCGTCTCAGAGTTTAGTAGAAAAGGTACCTTATGGAAAATAGATTGAAAATTCCCAAAAAAACTAGTCAATACGGGAAAAGAAGTTTGGTAGAGAACTATATTAGCATTCTGCCAAACTAATTTGATAATTTCAGTTCTGGTTGGGGCGCCTCGCAAATATTATAACCGTACATAGACCGACATCACAAATCCAAGTAGCCTGCTATTATACCAAAGTTACTCTCGTCAAGTCTTTCTTAACTAGAATAATCTTCATTTGGTTTGGTCGCATGCAGTAAATCAGCCATTGGTTTGCTGAAAAATGCCAATACCCGACGCATTACCTTATGGAATATCTGAGGTCATTGAACCTCAATGCCGCTTATCTTCAATAGCAACCGAAATATATTATTTATAAGAAATAGACGATTTATACCATCTTAACCCCAAAATATTATTAGTTTATCCTAACTGTTCCATCATCATCATGCCTCATCATGTAACTTAATCACAAAAGGTACCTTTTCATTACATACAAATTATTGGTCTTTTTTAAGATTATTATGACGAAGAACTAATTAAATTTGGGGCAGTTTAATGTAAATTAATATTTTCTATTCATAAAAGATAAACTGTAATATGATTGATATTTTGTAGTGATGTATTATTAGATTTATTTCCATAAGGTACCTTTTCGTAAATGTATGGAGCAAATACTGTTATTGTTATGTAAGTTTAAAGTGGCATAAGGGGTTAAATATAGTATTTAGTTGGGGTTTTAGGATTTATTTCATTTGAATGACAGAATTTCTTTCATATGTGCTCAGAAAAATTGATTGTGTGTCACATTAAAAGTAAAAATATTCAATTTTGTGATTTTATATGAAAAAGTCAGAAAATACATTTTCACCTCTAAATCGGTATTGTTTTTTGCTTAAACTGTCTGTCAGTGTCGTTTTCTAATAGATAGAATTTAAATCTTGAGAGCTCATTGCAATCAATCGTGAAAATGAAATAAAACTTTATTTTCAAGAGATTGGCTAGTATACACATAAATCAGTCGATATCAAAAGTTTCTATTTGCATTACAGAACAAGTCGCAATATTTTTTTAATCTCACATATATAAGGTATTATTATTTGTAGTCAACTATGTAACTTACTTCAGGAACATAGTTTTTTAGGCGGCTAAACTTAAAACTTCTCTATCGTAAAGTTGCTAATTTCACAACATTATTTTCAAAAAATCATATCTCTGTAACTACGCAACCTAGAAGGTTGATCTTTTGTGTTATCGATAGCTTATTTATTGTAGATTACTGGGGTATGCATAACTCCATACCCGCCATAAGGTACCTTTGACCGTGGGACGTCACATATCAACTTGTTCCCCCTCCTTCTTCTACGAAATTTTATAATGACTCCTTTACGTTTCGAGCTGTTCGTCTGTGGAACAGTCTGCCGTTAGACATTAGGTGTGCTAAAACTCTTCAAAGCTTTAAAAACCTTCTAAAGAATCATTACTTATTTCTTCCTTAATGTGCCGCTGTGTATATATTATGTATTTATATATATATATATATATATATATATATATATATATATATATATTGTTTGTATTTTTCTATGTATTTATATATGTATGTGATATATATTAAACTATTTGGTTGTACCTATTGGTACATATTTTATTTTTATAATTATAAAATTGTATATGATCGAATGTGTAATCTTCTTATTCCTGTAATTTATTTCGTGCACTACCTGTTTTAAAAGTTTTCTATTCTTTATATCCTGCTACCCCAAGGTTGTCTGGAAGAGATCGCTTACAGCGATAAGACCGCCTGTTGCTACCTTTATTTACACTGAAAATCTGTTTTTGTATTTTTTTCTTTGTGGTGCAATAAAGTGTATTTACTTTACTTACTTACTTACTCTCTATCACTTGCATATTCGAGCCATAAAGAGGCAGATAACTAAATTTAGATTTTCGCGTTTCCCGGTAGGCCCTTGTTAACAAACCGACTTGATGCATCAATGTCATATTTTATTGTCTGTGAAAACTTGTCAAAAAACAGTTTAAGGCACAGTGTGTATACGTTACTCTATGGTTTACTAGAGGAGCTAGTGCTGCACTCTGGCGGCAGAACGTTGCAGTAATACTTCCTATTCTGTTATTTGTTAAAAACATACACTAACCAATGGCACAGCGGGCCTTTGCGGAAGCGTTCTTGGCCGTAGTTTCAGTTGTATCAAGCTCGTGTTTCGAGGATTGCAGATTCTTGAACAAGTTGCTGTCCAAGTCCTCGATGGGGCATTCCACAATCTGAAATAAAAACAATACTTTCATTTTAATTCATTATTTATTTATTACATGACAATTACATAGGATAAACATTAATTTCACTTTATTAACTAAGAAATAAATTATCAGTAAACTCAAACTATAAATACAACTAAACCTAAACTAACCTATAAAAACTAATCAAATAACCCACCCCGCATCGCCCCCGACGCAAAGGTGCCCATCACACTTGCTGCGTTACCACGTTGAACCGCGATGGACAACCTCTGCGCTAGGTACGACCCGGAGAGCGGGGTCGAGACCCCTCTGTCGACCCCTCTGTCGAATTTAATTTCGTGTAGCCACCGCTGGCGCTAGTTATGCGCGCCTAATGCCGCGCCACGATGTGACCCGACCGGATGGTACAAGTTCGATCGGTTAATCCGTGTACTTAATTCATCTCTTTTTTGTATTAGCTGTGTAAAATGTGTGTAATCTATTTTTCGGCTTATTTTATGTTTCTTTACTTATTTTTTTGTCTGTTACCTTCCGTGATTATTTCTCACTTGATGGTCTAATCGGAAGATCAGCGCTGGAAGTCGCCAGCAACATGCTGAGATGGGACCATTTCGTGACACTTTATTTTTCACTATGTTTTTTCTATGTATGTCTGTTGTCTGTGTGTTAACGAATAAAAAACTATTCTATTCTATTCTATTCTATTCTGTAGGCGACGCCTCAGCTCCCCGAGGAAAGTTTTCGCCCCCGTGCACCAACACCCAGATGTCTCCACAACCAAGGGGACGAACAAGTAGTTCGTTAGCCCCGAGAGGTACTTTTATTATATACCAAAGAATACCTTGTTATATCCCTCTGCATGCTTCACCGCCTTTTTGTGTATTGCACGATCCTTTGTGATTCAAAGTCTATTCATCCTTACGTCTTATCATGTAAACAAACGTGACGTCAAAGTATCATTCCAACAATACGATTCATATACAATCTAGACATCGTAATGTCAGGTGTTATTGAGGTGATCCGTTGGTTACTGCGATTATTGATGAAACTCTTATTAGAAATGTACAACAACATTTATTGTGTAATCGCAGAGAAAAGTGTGACAATGTCTTCGAAAAGTGTTTGTTTACAATTACATGATAGGACAAGTAAGGATGAACACACTTTACAAACTTATATTCTATGCACCGAGATTTAAACTCGCCCTATACAACGCCTTGTTGTATCTCTCAGCGTGTTTAACCGCTTCTTTATACACAGCGATACGGGTGTGTTCGATCTTCATTGGTGGCTGTGGCTCGCTCTTGCCCGTTTGGATGAGGGTTTAGATAAAGTTGATGATTTACGACCTTATATCATTGCAATAACAAAAGGTCTCACCGGAAGATCAGCGCTGACTTTTGGGTTAGCATTTATGCTGAGGCGGGACCATTTCGTGGTAAACTATTTATTCATTTTATGTTTAACTTTCTTTGTTGTTTTTTACTTGTGTATGTTATAGTTTATCACGAATAAATGAGATGATTTATGATTTAATAAAGTATAACTTACCCTATACAACGCCTTGTTGTATCTCTCAGCGTGTTTAACCGCTTCTTAAGTTGTCTACAGCGATACGGGTGTTGTCGTGCATCTCTTGTTCAAGTTCTACGAGATCTTTGGTGATCTCGATCTTTATTGGTGGCTGAGGGTCGCTCTTGCCCGTTTGGATGAGGGTTCAGATAAAGTGGATGATTTGCGACCTTGTCTTTGCAATAAAGTATAACTTACCCTATACAACGCCTTGTTGTATCTCACAGCGTGTTTAACGGCTTCTGTATAGTTGTCTACAGCTATGCGAGTCTTGTTAAGCATCTCTTGTTCAAGATCTACAAGATCTTTGGTGATTTCGATCTTCATTGGTGGCTGTGGCTCGCTCTTCCCGTTTGTATGAGGCTTTAGATAAAATTGATGATTTGCGACCTTATGTCTTTGCAATAAAGTATAACTTACCCTATACAACGCCTTGTTGTATCTCTCAGCGTGTTTAACGGCTTCTTTATAGTTGTCTACAGCGATACGGGTGTTGTCGTGCATCTCTTGTTCAAGTTCTACTAGGTCCTTGGTTATCTCGATCTTTATTGGTGGCTGTGGGTCGCTCTTGCCCATTTGTATGAGGATTTAGATAAAGTTGATGATTTGCGACCTTATATCTTTTTAATAAAGTATAACTTACCCTATACAACGCCTTGTTGTATCTCTCAGCGTGTTTAACGGCTTCTTTATAGTTGTCTACAGCGATACGGGTGTTGTCGTGCATCTCTTGTTCAAGTTCTACTAGGTCCTTGGTTATCTCGATCTTTATTGGTGGCTGTGGGTCGCTCTTGCCCATTTGTATGAGGATTTAGATAAAGTTGATGATTTGCGACCTTATATCTTTTTAATAAAGTATAACTTACCCTATACAACGCCTTGTTGTATCTCTCAGCGTGTTTAACGGCTTCTTTATAGTTGTCTACAGCGATACGGGTGTTGTCGTGCATCTCTTGTTCAAGTTCTACTAGGTCCTTGGTTATCTCGATCTTTATTGGTGGCTGTGGGTCGCTCTTGCCCATTTGTATGAGGATTTAGATAAAGTTGATGATTTGCGACCTTATATCTTTTTAATAAAGTATAACTTACCCTATACAACGCCTTGTTGTATCTCTCAGCGTGTTTAACGGCTTCTTTATAGTTGTCTACAGCGATACGGGTGTTGTCGTGCATCTCTTGTTCAAGTTCTACTAGGTCCTTGGTTATCTCGATCTTCATTTGTATTTGCATATGGCTTTAGATAAAGTTGATGATTTGCGACCATAAGTCTTTGCAATAGAGTATAACTTACCCTATACAACGCCTTGTTGTATCTCTCAGCGTGTTTAACGGCTTCTTTATAGTTGTCTACAGCGATACGGGTGTTGTCGTGCATCTCTTGTTCAAGTTCTACAAGATCTTTGGTGATCTCGATCTTTATTGGTGGCTGAGGGTCGCTCTTGCCCGTTTGTGTGAGGGTTTAGATAGAGTTGATGATTTGCGACCTTATGTCTTTGCAATAAAGTATAACTTACCCTATACAACGCCTTGTTGTATCTCTCAGCGTGTTTAACCGCTTCTTTATAGTTGTCTACGGCGATACGGGTGTTGTCGTGCATCTCTTGTTCAAGTTCTACTAGGTCCTTGGTTATCTCGATCTTCAATGGTGGATGGGGCTCACTTTTGTCCGATTGGATGAGGATTGCTGGAGGAAAAAAATATATACATATACACTCAGCGTCACGGAAATCGCACATCTTCGGGCGCAAGCGATTTTTTCAAAAGGCCGACTATCTCAACAATAAATAAATCAAGTCAACAAAAGAGACATCAGATTAAAGGTTATAAAATTAGCTTTTAAATGATGTCGAATTGATTAAGACAAAACCATTTCCCTAAGAGCTAGAATCGGCTCGCAAATCTCGCAAGTCGCACCATATGAAGGTGTGCGATTTCCGTTACGCTGAATGTAGTTATCTTATCTAGCGTTGGTTAAGACTTAAGACTCGAGTCCTTTGAGTCCCCTGCTTTAAGATTCGACTCAGTTTTTCAGACTCCTATATGTAGTAAGTCTAAACTCGAGTCTAAACTTGTTAGAGACCCAAGTCTTTAAGTATAGACTTGAGTCCTTTTCAGAAAACTCTCGATTCTTACAAACAATTTCGAAATGCATTGTCTTCAAATATAGGTACACAAATCATACAATAACGCCTATATTCATTTATTCAGGAAAACCTATAAAATTGTTGACGGAGTCTTTATTCGGAGGCACGAGTCCTTTTGGGTTGCTCTTAAAAAAGACTCAATAAATGACTTTAATCGGGACTTAAAAGACTCAGAAGTTTTTAAAGCGCCGAGCCTCGTAAAAACGAGTCGAGGTCTTCAAATTCAGACTCAAATGACTCGAGTTCCTACCAACACTAATCTTATCGCAGGGATAAACTTTATGGACACATGAACCATTTTATTTTATGAACCCATTTTGGAATGTAGTGTTTGTAACTATATATGTAATTTATTGTTTCCTAATAATTATATTTCGTTTTTATTTGCATGTGTGCGTAATTTTAATGTAATATGATACATTAATTATATGAAATAAATAAGGGTATTAATAAAACAAGATGCAATAAGTTAATGTCATTCAAATGTATGCAGTTATAGACGTTTTAGTTAACACTTACCTGGCTGGTGTACCGGAGGGGCGACTATTTTCGGTTCCTCGTAGTACAGAGGTTCGAACGCCGGCGGGGGCACTGTTAAGTTAGTATTAGTAATGAATGAAGTCCTATTTTACTATGTTGATGTAAATTAATAAAAGTAAAACCAACACCTTCACACTATGATCTCATGCATACACAATTCATATTAGTTTTATTTACACTTAACAATTACACCGTGTTCAATTGATAAATTGAAAATAAACAATAATATTTATGTTTAATCAACACAAATTGAGCCATATCTATCTATCTATTAAGCCCTTTTATAATTAGCTAGAGTATGTCTCTTAGATCAGTGTGCCGCTTGGCAAAGGCCTCCTCCAGCTCTTTCCATTGGGGTCTGTCGTGGGCCACTCTTCTCCAGTTCGGGCCTGCTGTGAGTTTGAGTTCATCCTCTCATCACAGCAGGCCATATGAGCCATATATAGCAAAGTAAAATTGAAACATTTAAACTTACACAACACCACTCTTTTTGTTTTGGAGGTTAAACAAATAAAATTATTATAAAACATACATGTTTCAGCATTATAAGTTTTTTGATCATACAATACAAATCCTCTTTCTTGCACAACCTCAGAATAAATGTACATGGAAACACAAATAATACATGAACAACAGGTAAACAATAGGCGGCCTTATCGCTAAAGAGCGATCTCTTCCAGACAACCTTAGATAGTGGCTATCATAATAAGAGCTTTGAAATTAAAGGGCACAAGTGTTATCTTCAACACTTTGTTAAATGTTTCTATATCTCTTAAGAATCTCATATTCATCATTGTTGATGATAAGTTAGATATACATACATTTATAATTCTTGGGTCCGAGGTTTATCTTGGCTTCAGCCTCAAACTCCTCATTGGTCTTCTTTCTGACCTCGATTGGGACCACACCCTCCTGTAAAAGAAAATTAAATAAGGAAATAAGCTTTGGTTCTAACATACTACTACCTAAAGTGTTCATCCTTACTTGTCCTATCATGTAAACAAACACTTCTTGAAGACATTATAACTCTGGAATTACTCAATAATCATCACCTAAAATAAATGTTGTATACTTAAAGAAACTCACAAAGTATTTTCTAATAGTCTTTAAGTATACAACAACATCTTAAGCAATCTTAAGTAATGATTATTGTGTAATTCCAGAGAAAAGTGTTATAATGTCTTCGAGAAGCTTCGAGCAACACCGGCTTCCGACACATCGGAAGGGAGGGGCCGAAGCGATATCTCACCGTACAAATCTTTCTGCCATTTTTCGCGGGGGGAAAGGTGCACACAGTCGCACTTCTCACACACTTACATACAAAATCCAATCTGTAATGACGAGACAAATACATAGAAAATGACACACGTCAAAGACAAATCTTGCAAACCTCGATATCTTTTTGTGTACGGACGAGTGACAAGTGTCACAACACGCACACTAACACATTTTCGTTGAAGTATGTTATTGTATTCAGAATACCTCAGAATATCTCAGAATACAGTATTCTGAGAGATGAGAAGTCGGATTTGTCGCTCGACCGATCCGCAATTTGTACTGAGCGAGCAAGATCGATAAATCCAACAATTACATGAGACTAAAATATAATAATTGTGTTTGAATGTAATTAAACGTATGATATGTAAAAAAAAATATTACATGTGAAATGTAACACTTTCTTTTTGTAAATTTGATGTCCCCGACCTCTTTTTATAACAAAAAACCGAGCAAACAGGCATTTTTGTGCAGCAGTGTACACGCGCGCGTCTGGACTTGTTTTATTACCCGCGCTAGATTAGATTGACGCGCTAATCTTGTACCTCGGCAGAGGGGAAATAGTGCGAATGCCGCCTCCCTTCCGTGTTGCTCGAAGTCGAGAAGTGTTTGTTTACATGATAGGACAAGTAAGGATGAATACACTTTACTTAAGTGAACTGTGTTTTCACTTTTCAGTTACATTACCTTTCCGAACATCACGTGGCCGAGTGAAGTGGTGATACTGTTGAATTTATCGACAGCTGTCTTCCAATAGGTTGTGTTCTCCTGGTACACTAGTGCGATGAAGTCGTTTGCTAAAGGCATGTTGCTTTCCACCCAGCTGCGGGCTTCGGGACTGTTCCTGAAAAGAAAACAACCTTTAAATACTATAGTACAGCGAGCTGCAAAATTGTTATTCAGTGTTCACGCAATTTTGCGGCTGAATGTACTATCGCCCACACTGTTAATTGTCCATCGGTGGACTTTATGCCTTATGTAATAAGGTCGATTGATGGACAGTTAAGAGTAGAGATGCAACGGATAGTTGTTTGGCCGGATACCGAATACCGGATATTCGGCTTGACCATCGGCCGAATATTCGGTATCCGGCCGCCGGTTTCGTAGTGAACGTTAGCGCGGACTCATTTATAGGTTCGAAATGAGTGCGCGTGCAAGTGGAATGTTTAAATTGTTTTAAAATAATAAACGAGTACGATTATGATTATGACCGTGATTGTTACTTATTCCAATTTTGTTTACTTACTCTGAAATCAAGCAATGATACTATCCGGTATCCGGCCGGATGTTAAAATAATGGCCGGATAGGCCGGATACCGGATAGTAACCGAATATCCGCTAGTTAAGAGTGTGTACATATATGGTATAAAATTCGTGTCAATATCAACTGTAGAATCTTACTTGCCTGTTTAACTATATGCACTTCATCTAAAGTGGGGACGTTGAGCACGAAAAATTTCGTACATCAACCTGCCATTTCGATCTCTATTGCACGTGCATAAATAATTTGCTGTCCCGCTCGCATATATCGCGTAGCGTACACTCTTAACTGTCCACATACCGATGCGTTTTGTAATAAGGTCCACCGGGACCTTATTACAAAACGCATAAGGTCCACCAATGGACAGTTAACAGTGTGGGCGACATACAGGTAAGTAAATTGAGGTAGATATGGTACCAGGCGCACGATCGTGAGCCATTAAATATAGGTTCCGGAACCTATATTTAGTTAGTCGTATGGGTGACGCCAACCTGTCAAGTTGTCAAAATCGTTGGATCAAATTTTAGTTTTATCAACCATGAATGTCACACGTCTACATAAATAAAAGGTCATTGGTGGGCGATGGTACATTCAGCCGGAAAATTGCGTGAACACTATGAATTAAATTTTTACAGTACTATCGTTACTTTAGCATACAAAGCGCGATGCATTCTTATTCTACATCTGCCTCACTCTATTTAAAGTAACCTTCTTGGTATAGACACAAAGCCCCCAGTGTGCCATACAGCAGCTTCCAACTCTTGGACGGAGCCGTTGGCTGTGGGCAGTTCTCCGGGACGTAGGCCAGGGGCCTACCAAGCACCAGGTTGGCTTGTTGTATTTGATATTATCTGTCCTTAAAGAATAACCTACTTGGCATAGACAATGGCGCCGCCAGTGAGCAGTACAGCCCCTAGCGTGCCATACAGCAGCTTCCGACTCTTGGGCGGAGGCGATGGCTGCGGGCAATTCTCCGGGGGGTTGGTGCCCAGTGGCCGCCGCTGGCGCATGAGCACCAGGGCGGCGCAGGTGCCGTCCAGCTGCTTGCGTACCTGAAATTTGTCAGTAATATAGATTAACCGTAGAGTGCTATGAGCAAACTGATTACTTAAACACAGTACAATTTGCCAAGACACTTTTTTTACCCTATTAGGAGCTCATGATTCTGAGTAGAAGTAACATAAAAAATCACAAATTGAAAAAAAATCTAGGGAACAAGTTTAAATAAAATGGCCGAAAAATGAGCTTAGTTGGTATAGCCGGTCAGGTAACCTGGTCAGTGACATCACGAAGTTAGTGCCATCAATTGCAGTGTTTAGGTTATTTACGAAAATGACGTTTACGGTTGTTATGTAAGCCACAACAATATCCAAATTGGGCTCTCCAAAAATATCATCAATAAGGAAGCTCAAGTTCTGGATAATGATGTCGAAATCAATGAAAATCGTCAGCGCGAACGCCAAAACATAGGCAAAACAAGGTTCCGTAAATCAATAAAATATGCCAATTTTATGAACTATAAAGAAGAGTTTAGGATTTCCTACATGATAAACAATAAAATACGCATAATTACATACCAAAACCAACCTTGCGTTGGCTAAATGGTTCGTAAATTTGTACATTTTCGGCTTGAATCTCTTCCACTGCAGCTGTCAAAAATCAGAGACTAGAGAAAAAAGAGACCATAGACTAAAATACTACAGCTTTGAGGTGCATGACCAAAATTTTCTAGCTTTGATTTTAATCCTTTGTATTTGACTGATTAGTTTCTGAAAACAGTAAAAAATAGGACATCATTGTATATTACCGCAAGTTGAAACTTAAATCGAAATACTAAAGGCACTATTGAACAATATGAAATCACAAGTACTAGGCTAAAAACCTTGTATTCTAAGATGACAGTTTGCATTGCACACAAATGTCAACTCGTTTCAACATCAAGCATAATATTGGATGGAATAGTTAAATTTCGTAGAAAATCATGCTTCGTACTCTAATATCAGGTATGATATAACTTACGTTTGTTGCAATTTTGATTAAAGATTGTAATGAGACTAATGAACTTTAAATCTTGTAAATAAGCCCTGTAAAAACTAATATTTTGTGTTACGTTTGACAGCTGTTTGAGGTTAATTTTGTCTTTTCAGCTGCTCGATGTATACGGCCTCTTGCGTTGCAACAATGCAAAGCTGCCAGGATCGCGAGAGATGTGCGAAGTTTCACAACTCTTCACAGACAAGTGTACAATGTTCCAGCCTGCAAGTCTTTGATCAGTAACAGCCAAATTCTACAAATCGCCAACAATATATCCCCAATGCCCGTACGTACTGTAACTAAATTCAGTCTTAAAAAGGGTAAGAGGAAAACTGTGAAGGCAGCCGTAAAGAGGTTCTTCAGACTACACTGGGGTATTTGGATCAGGCCAATGATTGGTAGACATAAGAAAATGTGGAAGAAATCACCACCGCAGCGGAGACGTCTGCGCCAGCATGTCTTTACAAATGGTACACAAACTAAATTGCTGGACAAGATGGTTACCAAGTGTTGGAAAAAGCCAAAGTACTATGTTGAGGATCCATATACACCATACCATACAAGGGATGAATTTTATGCCACTAGAAGGAAGCCAGCTGTAAGAACTTGAATACTAAGTACTGATATGCAAAATTACAAAGAAAAGGAATTGTTATACTAGAAAACAGTATTTCTTTAAAATAGCTTTGTTTCAAAGTAGTAATAAAATGTTCAATTGAATGAATGTTTTGAATACCTGTACAGTTTCTTTATGGTTACTGCTTTTGTCCACTTATCTCAGGTATAGCTTCCCAGATTGTATAAACCCCAAATATCACTTATATGACCATAGAGTCCATAGAAGGTAGGATCCTATAAAGTGGTATACGCGTGGTATATGATTGGATACTAAATTTACGGTGGGGAACAAAATGTGAGACTGACAAGGACAAATAATAAAAGCTCTTTCGCTGCTACTCCTACTGAAAGGTACATAAGACTATCCTGTTTGGTCACTTCCCCCCACCTTTCATGCCAGATCCAGTTATATACTCGTACCAACGCCGCCCTGTCTCTAAAACCAAACCAGAATAAGATACTAAGGAAAATAAATAAATCTGAATGCTATAGTGTAAATAACATTATTTGCGGTATTTGACGTCTGTCACTCACAACAGCAATACTACGTAAAATGTTTTGCACATCGAAATCACAAAGGAAAACAACTGCACTGCGAACGTTTACATTCTACGTCTTTTTTTTTTAATTTTAGGGTTGGCCGGACACCACCGTTATGAATCGGTAGTCGTCTAAGTAAATCGATATGAATTTTTCATTTTTCTTTTAATAAAAATAAGGAAAAGGTAGATAATTAACTGTAAATATGGATATATTTATCGTCACTTAACAGACAACAAATTTGACACAGAAATAACATAAATAAACTTTAAAATAGATCCCCAGTTAGTTTCTATTTTGACAATGGGTGCGACCTACTCGGTCGGTGTATTAAATACACCGACCGACCGGTAGCTTGCGGGAAAACCATATAATTCTAGCTTTATTTAAATCTCAAATAAAAATTCATTATACGTCACAATTCGATACCTCAGTCTACGTGCCATCCAATCGTAATCGCTTGCTGTGACAATCGATTTGCGTTAGTTACATCTCTATATACGTCAGTCATAATGTGTCAAATACCGCAAATAATGTTATTTACACTATAGTTAAAACAGCGCAAAACGTTCCGTTTTTAATTTATTAAAAACTAAATTGACATTTAAAATATTCACGTAGAACGGAACGTTCTGCAACAGCTGTTATGAGAAGATCGTTCAGATACTAATTTTAAGTACCACAACTTGCACTAGATATCATTTATCATTATGTAAATAAAGTTATGTTTGTTAGTTACCCAATTATATAATTTTGTGAAAAAAGGGCAATGCTTTATTTGATTATTTCTTATTTCAGTTTATGCGAAATAACCGAAATGAGAAATAAGAATGTAAGCGCGTTCGGAAACCATAAATGAAAGGAGCGCCGTAAAAAATAAAAACAACTCTGTTTATTAGTATTTTTTATCTTATTACTTTAATCTAAAGTACCTAATCATAACTGTATTCAGCATCCAACTAAACAGATCTTGCACTCTGTACCAAACGGCTGGCGTCAACCGGCTGTTACGTAACAATTAAAACCTTCCTAGTTAAAATCATAACCATACTGTTTACGTAATTCCGTGAATAAATTGACCTTGGCCATGGCTGGAAATGCGTTGCTGGGCCGTAGTGCTACACTGTTGTCGCGGACTGTGTTATCATCAATAAAAAGTCACATTTTACCCAGAGAAACAGTCAATAGTGCTTCGGCAGCAACCGGCATCAGACATTTGTCAGTAACTCCCGCCACAAACATGAAACTCGTTCAGTTCTCGCAGAATTCCAACCCCAAAGTAAGGGTGGGGTTTTTGGAAGGAGATAATGTTGTGGATATAAATAAATTGGACTGCTGTTTACCCTCTACCCTCTTGGGTATTTTGCAGAGTGGTGATATTGAAAAAGTGAAAAAGTAAGTATTGTATATTTATTATAAGTATAAGTACCTACACTGTTCAAACGAAAGTAAACCTTGTGTAGTTGCTACAAAAGTGTAGTTTTCAAGATTCCTTAATACTCTTTTATTACGAAACTGTTCATTTGCCTCAATAGTTTTAATACATGTACTTCAGTACTTACTTAAATAAGCCTAAATGCATGAATTGAGCCATATAAATAAACGTAAATCTCTTACACACAAATGGTCCCCATCATCATCATTATCATCATAAGGGGTAGGGAAGGTAATAAAACAGACTGGAACAACCTTTTGTTGCAACAGAAACACACAAAAGTTCACATCTGGGTTTCTGTGGTTTCATCCCGGTTTTATTATAGGCCTGCCCGGGGCAAATGTAAATGGTGTTTAGGTTTTACATGGATAATTTTACCATCAACATCAAGGCAATCCCTAAATATCAATTATCTTTTAGACTTAAGATAATTTTCTGAGAGCTCAAGGTAAACAAAAGCTATTTTGCCCAATCATATTGAACGATAGCAGCTTTAACTTTGTAACAATTTTTTTTTTTAACTACTTTAGTTGTTCTTCTAAAACCCTGCTCAAAGTACCTACCTTAAAGTTAGTGTATGCTTGGCAATTAATCCATTTAATTTTCTACTGATTACATGATACTTGTAATATCAACCCTATTTTCATTGCTATAAGGTAGAAAATCAAATAGATAAACAACATGTTATACACAATAGCATGATATCTATATTTTTGTAGCATTCTTGTTATCTATGTCACTTTTATCAAGAAGTAGATTAAACTACTCTATAAATGTTGATTTTATCACCGTTTCTTTAATATCTGGACATGTATTTTAGTTTTTACCAGCTTTTATTACTTAACTTGCCCTGTAAGTGTGGGCCAAATCTTAGATGCTAAATTTGACCCACTTCCTGATTTCTGATTAAGCTGAAATTTTACATACATTTGTAAATTGGATGGCAATGCAATATAATGTTGACATGGAACTGATCTGATGATGGAGACAGGAGGTGGCCATAGGGTTTTAAAAAAACGGTTTTATTTCTGACTTGAAAAAAAAACATGAAAAAAAACCGTTTTTTTCTGGAGTACGTTTTTTTTTCAAAAGTATGAAAACTCAAAATTTGCAAGGCAGTTAATACTTTTATACGGTTGTTTTATTTTTATTTATTTATTTATTTATTTAATCTTTATTGCACAAAAGAAAACCTTATAGTACAAAAGGCGGACTTAATGCCATAAGGCATTCTCTACCAGTCAACCTTAAGGCTAAGCAGAGAGATTGTGAGCGGTGCTACAATTACAACAGCAAAAACAATCAATAAATTACGAATAACATATTAATTACGTATACAAATATACTATGATATATATGTACATGTATATATTATATACCTATATATATATATATAAATAACGACGAAACATATTATGAAACTAATATATAATACACTAAGATTTTTTCATTCTGCTAGCAAAGAAAGCACGTACGGATTTTTTGAAAGCGAACTTATTAGGCGCATTTTTTATGTTGAAAGGAAGTCCGTTCCAAAGACGCGCCACCTGCACAGTGAACGAATTCGACATGAACCCGGTTCGGTGAGGAGGGATGGACAGAGACATATTGCCAGAAGAGCGAAGTTGGCGGACTTTTAGACTTTATGTTAATCATTAAACCAATTTAATTTAACAACTTTGATTAATAACAACATAAATGAAATCTGTAGTGGTAGTTATCGCAATTTACTGTTGGCAACACCAACGCCTCTCGTCGCCGCATCGGGGAATTCAGGGATTCCCCAAAAATTACTTAGTTTTAAGTTACTTATATAAATAAATCACGAAAAACCGTTATTGTGGCATATTTATGTTCATCTGAAAAAAAACCTAATTTAGAAAAAAAACCATGGTGCCAGGTTTTTTTTCATGTTTTTTTTTCATATGTTTGAAAAAAAAAAACATTTGGTTTTTTTTCTATTTGCAACCCTAGGTGGTGGCCATGGGAATTCTGTCATAAAACAACACAAACTAATAGTATTCGGGGTTGTTAGAATTGTCTCAATGAGTATTAGTTGCCTGTGGAAAGAAAAGTACAGTCAGTGATAAAAGCTTGTACTAAAAACATTTTTGTTCCTAAAAACTTTTATACTATGTACCCTCACCTATGTCACCTGCAATTAATTGTATGTTACTCTTCGAAGGCCGCAAAAAATATGTGACACGTTCTTATGGCTCTACAAATAAGATCGTGTCAGATATTTTTGCGGCCTTCCTTGTGTAACATATTATTGCAGGTGAAAATTACCTTGAAAAGGAGTTTAGTCCTGCAATACTTAATGGAAATTGATCCTGTAAATCACCAATACCACCAATCATACCCAGCATAGTGCTAAACCAAAAAGAACTTATGTGGCAAGGAGGGGGAGAGGGGTCAATAATTCATGAAATTCATGTGATGTACAGTCACGCTCCGTGATTGTTGCGCCATTTAAGGTTCTAGCTAAATTGGACATTCCATAGCGTAAGTATTGGCAAGCCAAGCTGATCTGATGATGGAGACCAAAAGTGACCATAGGAACTCTGTAATAAAACAATTTAACCTTATGGTGTATGTTATAATTTTCTTGATGAGTATTTATTTACTGTTAAAAGAAAAGTACAGCCAGCAATAAAAGTTTGCATTAAAAAAAATATTTTTTGACAAAAAACTTTTGACTTTCAGGTTAAAATCTACAAAGGAAGCATTAATTCCGCTGTCATCAGTTAACCTCGAGGCACCAATTACTGGCATGGATAAAGTTCTTTGCATAGGTATGCACATTTATACTACCTTGCAACTCTCAAAAATACTTAGTCAGTGCATAATAAGTTCTGTTACAAAGGTTTTTACTTTGTCTTTCGACTTTGTTGTTAAAGCTAGCAATACACATATTCAAATTGGATTGTTTGATCTTCAGAATACTGATAAAATTGCATTAGATATCACGGTATATATATCAAGATATCAAAAAAACACTTGAGATTGTCATTGTCACTGCTAAAATAACATCTAAGTATGTAGTTATATAGGTTGGTACAAGTGTAAAACGTTTTTAACATTCTGTATGGACGGGAGTTGGAGACAAGTGATAACAACGAAAGTCATAGATGAACTCTCTTTATTTGGAGTACGTTAGCCTTATATACTAGAGATTACACACATATAAACATTAGTACTTACGTGCTATACTTACACCTCTACAATTCTCAAAGGGCTCTTTAGATGGAGCACTATAATTATGGACAATAGGGCACATGGTGCTGTAAAAAGATTAAAGATTCTTCTGTTTTGACTAGACACTGTTTGTACCATCACGCTCCGCGATTGTTATGCCATTTAGAGTCCTAGCTAAATTGGTTGTTCAATACTTGCGCTATGGGATGTCCAATTCAGCTAATAGGACCCTAAATGGCTAACATCCCCATGTGGTAGCTGTACCTTTATAAAATTAGGCTCAAATCATATTTCTTTATTTATACGATTGGTTTGCACTAGGACTTAATTATAAAGACCACTGCGAACAGCACAACCTGACCCCCCCTCCCGTTCCCATGATGTTCTGCAAATTTGCCAGCTGCGTCATAGGCCCTAAAGATGCTTTGAAGATAAGATGTATTACTGAGGTCATTATCTTCGCTTTGATTATTTATATGTGACGCTCCACGGCAAAAGGTACCTTATGGCGGCTGGCGCTTACGTCGCATAGCGCCGCAATAATATTGGAGCGGCGTTAATAATATCGTAAGCACCAACCGCCATAAGGTACCTTTATCCGTGGGGCGTCACATATTGATATAAGTGCATCATTCTAACTGATATTTTGTAAACCTTGCATAGAAATAAGGTCCACTAATTACCAGTAAGGCTACCTTTCCACTAAGGCGAGATGGGAGGAGACCTGCGAGAAACAACCAATAGCGGTTCTCTTCTCGGTTCAGCTGGATTACCGTATGTCTCATCTAGCTCCGCTTATCTCATCAAAAAGGCGCTCAGGAATGGCAGCCTAAAAATGTTGCTGGTAGTAAATAGAGAGCCATTTTAGTTATCTTTAGTTGTACTTTGACAGTAGAGTATTTTCGGTAGTAGCTACGCTAGCTACCTGTACGGTTACCATCAGTTTGTCACTGACATAAACGCCGTCGAGAACGTAATTTACTTTCTATACATCTCGCTCGCACTCGCATATTAGTGCAAACGGGATGTATAGAAAGTAAATTACGTTCTCGACGGCGTTTATGTCAGTGACAAACTGATGGTAACCGTACTGTATCACGTTTACCCCTTGCTATCCACCGATTCCAACGTTAAATTCGTTTTCATCACACTCGCTCAGTAAATGTGGAATTGCACGCAGGTTTAGCGGGAGTTATAGAAAAAGCGTTCTCCCTAGGGTGTTATGAAGTTTCTAGTGCCATAATTAACAGTTTTTTGTCTTTATACTTAATTTTTGTATCGCAAGTGTGATGAAAAACATTGTGTGTAACTCGGGGCGTAATAATATTGCAAACTCGAGTCTATAAATCGCTCCGGCAAGCCGTCGCGATTTAACTTACTCTCGTTTGCAATATTTAACTTACGCCCCATGTTGCACAATGTACTATTTTGTCTGGCAAATTTAGACCCATTGAGAGGTTAAATAACTTGAAGACGTAGTCTAATAGATGTATTACAGACAGTACTCTATCAGTATTATTAAAAAATTACATTTCTCAGTAATATGTAGATTTTCATATTTATATGTTTTATCGCTCCGGAATTATTACTCCACTGCGATCGCCCTCTAAATCCCTATCCAAGAATGATTAGTTTCGCCAGCAGTTTATAAGGGTAATATAATTATAATATAGTTCTGGTCAACGTTTTACTGCCCCCCGTGCGATAGTCTTTAAAAGTAAGTTCGGATTTGTAAGCCATATCAGAGGGCCTACCGCGAATACCGAAGTTCGGAAGTTGCGGGCATTTCAATCTCTTTTACTCCAATTAAGGCGTAATTAGAGTGACTGAGAGAGATACCCGCCATTTGCGAACTTCGGTGTTTGCGGTTATAGCCCAGAGGTCCCAGAGCTCGCGTTCGGAATTAGCCAGGTTCGCCGTTGCCGATCACGCTTTGGATAGCTATATAATGGTAATATATTTGGCTCATATCTCTTCTAAGGCCTGAACTACAAGGACCATTGCAAGGAGCAGAACCTGACGCCTCCAGCGGTGCCGATGATCTTCGGAAAGTTTCCCAGCTGCGTCGTCGGACCTAAGGATGCGGTGCGACTGCGGAAGTCTACATCGGTTCGTATTACTAATTTGAGATATTGAAGTGCAGTGCCATTAACCCTTTTCCAGGCATAGTACGATTTATCGACCACATACGCGCCAATAGGATTTCAACTTTAGTATTCCGATTTAAGGTTCAAATTAGACTCGACTTTAGAGAAATGTTCTAATTAATCAGCAAAGCTGGATTGATTGGAATATATTTGGTTTTTTTGGGAAAACCTTGTAAGTTGGTGCGGCCTGGAAAAGGGTTAACAGGGTGTCCCTGTAAAAACACATATCGAAAAAATAGAGGAGCAGATAACGAAATATCTGCTCCTCTATCACTCTTGCATATTCGAGGGATAGAGAGGAAGATAAGGACATTTTCTATTGTCGTTTTTCGCGTCAAGTCCTCAGATATTTGCGGCGGTGTTCACTAGCTCCTATACCCACATATCGTCGGGTGACAAGCAAAAGTCACTAAGTACTATCAAAAAATTTAAGTAACAATGCACTTTATTACACTTGTAACACGGTTTATTGTCCAATAATTTCAATGGTGTTAGTTAGTGACTTTTGCTTGTCACCCGACGATATTAATGATGTTTCTACGTCGCACAAAAGATCTGCTCTGCTGCTCAGGTCTAATAGTAGGATCCTGAAAAAAAATTAGAAACACTGTTAATTATAAGCACACTCATATGGGTATTTTGTATAGCAACTTATGCATAGTTTAGCTATGTATTTTATAATTTTGTTAAAAGTGTAAAAAAAAAATTAATAAGTGTAGATAAGTACTAGAGTTAGACCAAGAAACGTCTTCAACGGTTTTGATAGCACACGCAGTGCAAGTGTTATTTATACTTCATAATTTCATAGAAGTTCGACGTTTAAAATAACACTTGCACTGCGTGGGCTATAAAAATCGCTGCAGACTTTTCTCGGTCTGACTCTACTGCTTATTGTGTTAGATGCCTAATGTATGAATCACATGGTCCTCTCTCGCCAAATTGGGGTCAATTATTGAAGCAAATTGAGCATGTAACTCATACCGCGTAGGTGGCAAGTAGGTAGGGACGTGACACGAGACAGATAATGGTGCAGTTGAAATAGAAATAATCGGTGGGGGGGGGGGGGGGGGGGGGGGGAAGACTCACAACGGGAGTATTCGTGACAGACCCCCATTTGCGTTGAGGTCACTTCTAAGAGCCGTAACGCACTGTCGACTATAGTCTGATACTTGTAGAATCCTTAATTTTGGGTTTATATGATTCGTTCTGAGTGGAGCTAGTACATTTACCCCTTTAATAGTTGGTACAGTTCCAGCTTGTACAGTGTACAGTGTACAAGCTGGAAGGTATTACATCTGTCAACCGGTATACTGTGTTTACTGAATCGCCCCCTTTCCACCCCCGGCGCTCCGCCTATTACAAGAGTTCATAATTATGTATACATTTTTTCATCTTATTGCTATGGATTAAGGTGAAGAAATGTATACATATTTATGAACTCTACTGTACTTTTTAGCCGGGACCAAAGTCTTCCTCAGAGTTCTCTAGTTTTATACAATTTATTTTTATATGTTAAGTAACATTTAACACATGAAATTTTTTACACGAAATGCACTTTACAATTTACGTTGTTATTTTGCTTTATTTAACTTGGGTCTTAGGTTAGGGTTTTACAATGTGAGTATTAAAGTACAATATAAAAACACTCACAAAACATTACAAAAAAATATATAAGCGAGGCAGGGCCCAAGCTGCCGGTGGTCAGGGCCGCAGAGTGAGGAACCGACGTACTATACCTACGCGCCGTGTCCAAAATTGCCGCCTTCTGCATCTGACCCTTGATCCAACCACCCAGCGAGAGTCTCTCTAGGTGTTGGTCGAGACTCTTCGCTATAAGACCGTTCGCTGACACGACTATAGGAACAATGATCGTCGAGTCAACATCCCACATGGCGTTTATCTCGTGAGCTAAGTCTAGGTACTTACTAACTCTACCCCTTATTATTATTACTTATGATGACTTATTCTATTTGCTTTTGCTTTCAAATCCTTAACCTATTATTTTACAATTCTTACAGAAAGTGGACTGGGAAGTTGAACTAACCGTAGTCATCGGCAAGAAAGCGAGCGACGTAAAGGCGAAAGACGCTTTCGACTACATTGCCGGTTACACCGTGGCTCAAGATATCAGTGCCAGAGATTGGCAGAAAGAGAGGAATGCTGGACAATTCTTGCTTGGCAAGGTAAGAAAGACGCTCTCGACTACTTTGCCGGCTACACCGTGGCTCAAGATATCAGTGCCAGAGGAGAAGAATGCTGGACAGTTCTTGCTTGGCAAGGTATATAGGTTATAGGTTTTCGCGGGCTTGGTTTCCGCAACTCGACGTCATATTATTGCGCCTATTTTGCGTGATGGGTTGGCGGCACTATTCTTGCCAACCCAACTCTACCAAAAAGCCTAGCAGACCCTTGACGTTGCCAACGACTTCTGGGAGAGACCCCGGTGAACCGAGGTGTTGTGTCCGGTATTTTGCCACCTCTGGGCATTTGAGAATGACGGGGGCGTCTGTCTCCTCTGCCTCCATGCATGCTCTGCAGAGGGGGCTATCTGTAACACGTAGGGTTAATAGGTGCTTGTTAAATGAGGCGTGTCCAGTTATTGCCCCAGCTATAAGCCGGAGCTGTGGTCTCTTCAGCTGTCGGAAGCCTCCGCGACAAGCGCTTACTTGGCAAGGTAAGAAAGATGCTTTGCCGTTTACACCATGGCTCAAGATATCAGTGCCAGAGATTGCCAGAAGGAGAAAAATGCTGGCCAATTCTTGCTTGGCAAGGTAAGAAAGATGCTTTCGACTATATTGCCGGTTACACCGTGGCTCAAGATAGTGCCAGAGACTAGCAGAAGGAGAGGAATGCTGGATAATTCCTGCTTGACAGGGTAAGAAAGATGCTTTCGAGTTCATTGCCGGTTACACCGTGGCTCAAGATATCAGTGCCAGGGATTGGCAGAAGGAGAAGAATGCTGGACAATTTTTGCTTGGCAAGGTAAGAAAGACGCTCTCGACTACATTGCCGGTTACACCGTGGCTCAAGATATCAGTGCCAGAGATTGGCAGAAGGAGAAAAATGCTGGACAATTCCTGCTTGGCAAGGTAAGAAGCTTTCGACCCCTGAGTTTATAGATAGATAGAGGTAAAGTCAAGACTATTGTCACAGAAACTGTGACTGTGACTCCATGACAACGTGACTTACAACAAGTTTGACAAGTGTTTTTCTTAACGACCCTACCCACTTCCTACCCTGCCTGATGATGACAGGATATCATTGCCAGGGATTGGCAGGAGAAGAATGCTGGACAGCTGGTGCAGGAGCTTGGCAAGATTAGTGTCAAGACTGTTAAGTATCTTTAATCATTTACCGTACTCGGCCTAGATATTGAAAATAAGCGTTGTCGTGGGTTGCGCGACCCTTCCCGGTGGTACCCTTTTTTTCTACCCATGATTAGTATGGATACTAATGATTAGTTACTGGAGTAAAACCGTAGCTCAACTTTAGTCACATGTAGTGAGAGGTCAATGTACGAAAGTACCTGTCGGTCTAGCATAAGGGCTCAATTAGACGATGCGAGAACTCGCATGCGAGTTTCATTACATTGCGGTTTCTGATCGGTCGGTTGAATTGGACGTAACCAACAGTCCGCAATGCAACTAAAATCGCATGAGAGTTCGCGCGCCGTCTAAATCAGCCCTAACTTGCGTTCTCGCGCGCGAGTCCATACTTGAAGTCGCGCTTGATGTATGGGGTCGCGGGCGAGAACGCAAGTCATGCTAGACCGACAGGTCGCTGGCCGTACTATATCGACCTCGTTACCTTAATTTGTCCAATAGAAAGTAATAAATCTGTGAGGTCAGCCATTAGACGGGTTAATTCAATTTTGCTTCGTGCTCTTTGTAATTGCTGCTACATGGATACCGCAATTTGACATTTTTTAAGTACCTACCCTCTCTGTTTCTGTCTCTGTTTATCCTGCTAATGTGAGTATAAAACGCGATTTTTACTCCTTCCGTCCTTTTTTTTTTTCAGATTAGAAATTTTATA